>NC_041391.1:82239004-82242503 GCF_002162155.2 Triticum dicoccoides
AAATAATATATTCTTTCCTACCTTAGCCAAATCAACGGATCTCTCTCATTAGTGCAATTTTTCTTTAGGAAACAAAGAATAGATTCTTTCCTACCTTAGCCAAATCAACGGATCTCTTCCGTTAATGCAATTTGCTTTAGCAAACAAATAATAGATTCTTTCCTACCTTAGCCAAATCAACGGATCTCTCCTATTAATGCAATTTGCTTTAGGAAACAAATAATATATTCTTTGCTACCTTAGCCAAATCAACGGATCTCTCTCATTAATGCAATTTTTCTTTAGGAAACAAAGAATAGATTCTTTCCTACCTTAGCCAAATCAACGGATCTCTTCCATTAATGCAATTTGCTTTAGCAAACAAATAATAGATTCTTTCCTACCTTAGCCAAATCAAAGGATCTCTCCCCGGTTCGCTGGGCGCGTTTCGGTGGGTGGGCGTGGGGGTGGGGGTAATTTGATGGAAAAAAACCGGTTGAAAATAAACCGGTTGAAAGTGGGCGGGACTATTCAACCAATTCGTCCATTAGAAGTAGAGATTTGACAACTTATTAATTATTAACGCTAGTATACTAGAAAGGGAAAAGTCCAAAAATAAACCTTGAACTTGTAGACGAAAGCTAAACCGAACCCTGAACTTGTAATCCCGGGAATCAGCACACCAAACTCATCAATCCCGGTCTATTTTGAACCCTGAGAACATTCCCAAACAGGGATTGTGGACGTGGCAGATCAAATACCGGGGTTGTTGGCTGCAGACGCGATTGGGCCGGCCCATCGGGCGTGAAGCAATGGTTTTCTTTAATTCGTTTCTATAAGGCGCGGCGTAAAAGCAAAGTAGACACTTCGGGGTATTGAACTTGCGACTAGGCGCTGCTGCCCTCCACCTGCCAGCCACGTGAGTACGTGGCTGTTAGTGATATATAATTCGAAGCTCAAACATAGTTAATAACAGACCGCAAAGTCGGCATTGAAAACATTTTTTAGAGCAATTTTTTTAAACGTATTTTGTTTAAATGGCTGAACATTTTTTAAAGTGCGAACTTTTTCATCAAATTCCGAATACTTTTGACAAAAGAAACATTTTTTGAAAACACAATCAGTTTTTTGTTCTCTTTTTTTCAGGGAATTATTTTCAAACCTGATTTTTTAAAAAAAATATGCAATGAAATAAAATGTTCTATAATTTTGCAAAATCTTTATTATCATTAATAAAATGTAATACTCGTGTTTGGAAAAGAATTACCGTGTCACATTTGGAAAAAAAATGGAATTTCTTGAATTATTTGCGTTAAAAAATTATAATGGGTATATTTCAAAATTGTTTACATTTTGTTTCATAAATATTTAAAAAATCAGGAATGTTTTCATATATGAACGCTTCTGTTAGTTTTTTAAAATGAAGCCCTGTCTATAATCGCTAGCAGCCGTCGGGTTACTGGTAAGGTGAGGTCTTTGCTAGTGTGTTGTCCTGAGTTCAAGTCCTCCTACGTGTAACTTATTTTTGCGTCTGCTGGTATTTTTTGTCACTCCTAAGACAAGTGAGTACCCCTTAGGGGAAGACAAAGTGGGTACGTGTAGTTCTAAAAGGTGTGTATTGTGATTACGAAAATGTAAACTAGAATTTATTATCTTTACGAAAATGTAAACAAGAATTTATTATCTTTACGAAAATGAAAAAACAAAGAAAAAAAACTAAACAAGGTAGAGCAAGCGAGCGACTCTGCTAATGGGCCAGCCCAATTCGTCCTAATGTCCAGCCAGCCCCTGCCACGTCAGCAAATACCAGTTAAATACCCTCAAGGTTCAAAATAGACCGGGATTGACGAGTTCGGTGTGCCGATTTCCGGGATTACAAGTTCAGGGTTCGATTTAGCTTTCGTCTACAAGTTTAAGGTTTGTTTTAGACTTTTTCCGAAAGGGAAATAACCTCCATATCCCGGGTAGCAAAAATCTGTAGTTGCTAAATCGTGACATCAGCTAAGGTTGTTATTTATTTTATTTTCGCGCCATTTTCTTATTTGTGTTTGTCCTTCGGCCGACAAAAAAAGGCAACTGATGCAGCGTGCCGTATAGGATCACAACTCGCGATCACTGCGCATGCTCCTGCCACACCAAACAATGGCCCTATTTAGATTTATGGGTTAGAGTTAGTTTGGGTTAGTTTGGACTCAATTAATCAAAAAATATTTAAACAGGAGGGTTAGTTGGGTTAGATGCATCTAACCCATCCAAAAAATCTAACCCACCCAAGAGGTGCTTATTTGGGTTAGTTCTTTTCGGGATCACTAAAAAACACCTTTTTTTCTCGCTCTCCCTGCAGCAGATCCCTCCCCACTTCCTAGAAGCTTCTCGTCCTCTCCCTCCCTCCCTCTCGCACCGCCCGTGAAGGTGCCTCGCCGTATCCGCGCTCCATCTAACCCTGTGATCCAAATACCTCTTTGGCTAGAGTTAGTTCAAGGTTAGTTCAGGGTTAGAATCTATCTCTAACCTCTACCTGAGTTAGAGTATCCAAACAGGGCCAATAGCTATTACTAGCTTTACCCCGCCACCGCGCTCGTCGGTACGGCATTGCTACACATTCTTATATATACATATATATGTATTCATGGTGGAACTGAAATATAGATATGGCAAAATGGAATAAATGGGATAAACCAACTACCATTACGCCTAATGCATGTTATTGAATAGAGAAGTACATAGTGGTGCAACGACGAAGAACTACTTTATTTTAGCCATAAAGGCATAGCTTGACTACGGTACAGTTTCTTCGTGAACAGAATACTACTTATTTAGATCATCAAGAAGCACTATTGGACGAAATTCCTATCCGGTGTCCTATGAGGGAATAAAATTAAATAAATATGATTAAACTTTATTAAGTGATATTCATGTTCAGGACTGTAAACGACAAAATAAAGCATCACTGCCTTCGGCATGTTTCCTTCTCCTAGAAGGGTGAGGTGATCCACAACCTAAAGATTGAAAAATCAAAAGGAAGAACTCGCCTAGAGCATGTGATCTTTATATCTGGCCATACTCATTCCAGCCAAGCAAAGTTATGCATCTTGTTTCATCAAAATTTTGTGTTGACGAAAAAGCTTATGTGTTGATCCATTTGTTGTTTGATGCTGCTACTCATGTAGTTAGGGAAAAAGATTATATGTTGATTTTTCTGTTGTTTGATTGGTTACTTTCTTTTGCGAGGGTATTTATTAGTTAGTACTCATGTTGTTGTTTATTCATTCAGTAATGTGAGTTCTGTTGTAGATCGCAAGGTGTTGGTGACTACAAATGAGATTGTTGGTTGATGCTATTGAAATGGAGAAAAAATAGCCTGTTCTTCCAAAAGAGATGAACCAGATCTTTGACTATATTTTCTAAATAACACGAGTAGAAATGAGTGGCTGGAGGAGATTTTCTAAATCATCAGAAAGGTTGTCTTGGGGGTTCTTGTGGCAGCGACAATCATGTTGTTGATCCTATACGTTGGCTT
>NC_041391.1:82242705-82244910 GCF_002162155.2 Triticum dicoccoides
GGGGGGTCTTTGCCCCCCCTCCCCCGTGCTCCATGATAACTCTTAAGTGTACCCCTAATTATTATGGTTGAATATCAAAGATTTCTTAGATTTCATGCATAACTCTGATTAGCCCCCTCAACAATCTTCATCAAGCTAAAGGGGACTAAAGAAACAAGAATAGTGATGACTAATTCGTCTGTAAATATATTCCCGAAAAGTCAAAAGCTAAGCGATAATGGTTTTGTGAAATCTTGTATGATGTTAATTGGTAAAAGGATTGGAGTTGGTTTAATATATTTCTCTAAATAACTCAATCTTTTTTACTAAGTCCGGCATAAAAATATGTCGCTGACATGAGTAAAGCTAAAGCAATAGTAGTATGAGCAATGCTTCGGTACACCCCCCTCATAAAATGTATAAAGGATAGTATGGATTTTTCACAAATTGTACTCACTTTTCTACATATATGCTGTACTTCGTATAATACCCAGCGAAACAACCCTCCCACATGGGCTCAGCCCATTTAGGTTTTTTAGTTTTAATCATCAAAAAATGGTTGTCCATAGCTGGAGGAAAACCCTATTTGACGCTCTCTGCGTCAAACAGTCGACCGATCGCACAGAGGACGCGATAAAGTGGGCCGACCCATCTCCCGCTGTAGGAAGTCCCGGTTTTGGGAACTTTCTAGAAGTTTCCCAGACGGTTTTATCAGTTTCTAGAGGGTTCCTTAAGCGGACTTTTTTTCTTTTATTTTCTGTTTCTCTTTCCTTTTTCAGTTTTTTTTCCTGTGCTTTCAAGAATGTTCTCATAAAAACTTTGTTCACAATTTCGAAAAATGTTCTTGTTTTGAAAATTTGTTTGGGGAGTTTCAAATAATGTTCGGGCTTTCAAAATTTCTTTCGAAATTCAAAAATGTTCCCATAAAAAATTTGTTCACAATTTCGAGTTAATTTCTCTTTGCAACAAATTTTCTTTCTTTGTTTTTTTATTTCCATTTCGGGTCTTCTCATTTTTAAAAAAAATATTTTTCGTGTTTCCAAACTATTTTCTGTTTTCAAAAAATGTTCTCAAAATTCAAAAATTGTTATTGTTACACAAAAAAGTTCAAAACTTTCAAAATTCATAAAATGTACCTGATTTCAATTTGTTGTTCACGTATTCAACCAAAATTCATGCTACCAAATTTGTTCGGGATTTTTCAAAACTATTCTCCGTGTCAAAATTTGTTCTCAAGATTCAAAAAATGTTTGTGCTGTGAAATTTGTTCTTCGTTTCGAAATTTGTTCTCAAGATTGAAAAAATGTTCATGCTTAAAAAATTGTTCGTGCTTTGGAATTTGTTCTTCGTTTCAAAATTAGTTCTCAAGATTCAAAAAAATGTTCGTGCTTAAAAAATTGTTGGCGCCTTGGAATTTGTTCTCCGTTTCGAAATTTGTTCTCAACATTCAAAAAAAGTTCGTGCTTAAAAAATTGTTCGCGCTTTGGAATTTGTTCTCCATTTTGAAATTTGTTCTCAACATTCAAAAAATGTTCGTGCTTAAAAAATTGTTCGCGCTTTGGAATTTGTTCTTTGTTTCGAAATTTGTTCTCAACATTCAAAAAATGTTCGTGCTTAAAAAATTGTTCGCGCTTTGGAATTTGTTCTCTGTTTCGAAATTTGTTCTCAACATTCAAAAAATGTTCGTGCTTTAATGTTTTTTTTGCAAATTCCGAAATGTTCATGTTCTCAAAAAATCTTTGGGAAATTCAAAATTTGTTCGTTTCCATAATTTTGTTTGCATTTGTGAAAAAATTGTACGTTCAAAAAGTTACTCAAAATTTGTGTTCTAGACATCTTAAAAAAATACTCAACATTTGTGTTTTTGAAAAACTGTTCATAATTTGGAAAATGTTCCGGTTATAATTTTTTGTTCCTGTTTTTCAGAAAATGTTTGGATTTCCAAAAAATTGTTCATAATTTAAAAATTGTTCCTTTTAAAAAAATTGTGTTTGAAATTTTTTGACTTTTAAAAAATATTGTTCAAAATTAGAAAATGTTTGCATTTCAAAAATATTTACTGTTTTCAGAAAGAAAATCACGTTCAATATTTAGAAATAAGTTTATCTCATTGTGGCTTATAGTTGACACACCCTGGCTGCTATTTTAGACATCTAATCTTAGTAGTTATGGTGGCTTGTGACGTTGTTAACGAGCAAGAGCTCCTTGGTTCGATCCCTTAAGACA
>NC_041391.1:82245115-82255019 GCF_002162155.2 Triticum dicoccoides
GAGTGGGCGACTCGGGGGCGACCAAACCCTAGCCTCCCGAGCCCCTCTCTCGTTCGCCTCCCCTTTCCCCGCCGCCACCTGAGGGCGCCGCCGGTCGCCGTGCGGCCCCAGTGACGGTGGTGGCGATGCCCTGCTGGCCTGCATCCGCGCAGGGAGCGCTGGTTCCCAGGGCGGCGGCCCTGGATCTGGTGGGTGGCGCCGCTCTCTCCGGTGGAGGGCGCTGTGGGTGTTGGCCGTCCCTCCGGCCGTGCGGGCGGCGGTTGGACGGCGGAGGTACCTCGTTGCTGCGGGCTGCTCCGGTGGCTCCGCCAGATCGGATCTCCGGCCCCTTCCGTCTGCTCTGCATCCCCTCTCCTGTCTGGATTCAGCGCGCCCGTGCTGCAAGATCTGGCCCCTGAGGTGCGGTGGAGGGAGCTTGGAACGGGGGAATCCCCTGGTCGACTCCGCATCGACCTCGACGTCGGCGGTGTGTCGGCTCCGAATCCCCTCCTGAGGGCGCGTTGAGTTTCCCCCCCTCCACCTCCCACTCCCCTGTTTTTCCCCAGGTGAAAATCTAGGCTTTGGCCGGCTGTCGACGGCGCTCCATCGTCGTGTTCCTCCTTGGAGGCGTCGGCTAGGGGTAGGGGTTGGGTTGGGTGCCTGCAGTTCTTGGTTGGTGGCGGCTGCGGTGCAGTGCTTGCTCGGGTTTCCGGTGGTGGTGGAGATGAGGTGATGTGCCCTGCTATCCTTCAGTGGTTGCTGCCCTGCCGCGCTCGTGCTCCGCTGGCCGGTTTACGGCATCCCCGTGTTGTGGCACGGCTTGGATGTAGAGGAGAGGGGTTCTCCTCTCTAGCATGTGCACGTCCGGGTTGTGGCACATCCAATGTTTTCCTCCCTGCAGGCACGATCCTCCTCTACTCTGCTTGTTCAGTGCCCCGTGGATGTCTCTGTATTTGTTGTTCTGGTCTGCGATGTACCTCCGGCGGTTTGGTCTTGTTTGCTTTGTAATGGCAAGTTTGCACTTTGGTCTGCCGAAGTGTGATCTCTCTTGTAATCTTTCAGTTTTTCTCCAAGCTTTGCCTTGTAATAATCAGCACCATGTATCCTAGCCGGTTGATGGCTTCATTAATTTGAAGTCGGGCTTTATGCCTTTCATCTAAAAAGTTATGTTTTTTGTTTTGCCGCAGACGTTTAGTTCTTGAAGTGTGGCGAATCGTATTTAACACAAAGACTTGTCTGGCGTAGCGGTTAGCTCAGCGCGCCACTCATTCCGTGGTCGTGTGTTCGAATCCCAGCTTAAGCCTACTTCTTTTTGGCGTTTTTCACGTCGATCAGGCGCGGTGGCACTGCACCTGCCAATGGGCCGGCCCACGCCCAGCCGTCCTGTGCGAAAGGTCAACATCTTGCCGCAGTTAGCGGCATATAGGAGGTCCCATAGCTGGATTCAAACTACAGCCCTCACGCATACATGTCGGGCTAGCATATCTGATTTTCCTACTAACATTGTTCCTTCTTGTTTGAGAGATATAACGCCAAGAAAAAAACACAACACCTTCACTCATTGGTTTATGTTTCTTTTTTTTGCACGGTTTTTGTTAGGGTTTCTAATTTTCAAGTTTTGTTCATAAAATACTAATATTTATTTTTTAAAAATTGTACATAAATTTCAAAAAAAAACCATGCCATTCAAACTTGCCCAGAATGTCAAAACATGAACAGTTGTTTTTATGAATGAACACAATTTTAAACATGAACATTTTTTGAAACACAGTAACAAATTTGGAATTCTAGAAAAATATGAACAAAAAGTGAACTCTGAAAAAAAATAAATTTATGAGAAATAGAAACAATGAACAGAATAAACGAAAAGTCAAAGAAGACAAAAAGATGAACAAGAGAGAAGATAAAAAAGAAAAAGAAAAACACGATTCACGACCTCCGAGAACGTCCCAAAACCAGAAAAAAAATGGCTGGGAAGCTGAGGTTTCCAAAACCAAGAAAACCTTTTTGCAAATTTTCTTAGTGAACTATTTTTTGAAAATTTTCAAATCTATGAATATTTTGTAAAAAAATTGATGAACTCTTTTCAAATCCGTGAGCTCTTGGACCGGGCCCACACGTGCCTGCCGGGAGCAATGTCGTCGCCTAGTTAGGCCAAGTCCTAAGCGTTTTATTTAATTTTCTATTTTTTTCATTTCATTTCTTATTTTTATAATTCATTTTTCTCTTTTTTGAATACCAAAATACATGTTAACTAACTTTTTAAACTAATGATTTTAAATTCTTTTTTTCTATAATTTTTTTATTAAATGCTTTTAAAAAAACACTTACTATTTTCAATTTTATCCCTTTGTATTTATTATTTGGGGTCATTTCAAGTATGTCCAAAAAACACCATGTTCAACGTAGATTATTCAGTAAGGCTAGAACAGTTCGTCTGCGAGCACGTTATTTTTCAATATATTTGAAATGGCCCCAATTTCCCCAGCAAAAAAGAAGAAGAAATGGACCTAATTTTTTCCATGGTCTTTTAAGAGCAATTCAAGGCACCCTGCCAAGTTGATTTGATTTTTGACAAATTCTGCATTTTTTGGAGTTTTCTTAGTAAAAGAAGACCGATAAAATTGTCGAACATGTGGCAACTTGTCTACGGTGTCGGAATTTGTTAAACCTAGCATGGTTGCCTACCATGGGCATGCCCATCTGGGTGCAACCTCCATTGAACATGTTCTAGTTTTGAAATTTTTTAAATGACCCAAACTTTTGCAGGCTGGGGGGCATGGCCGTGGTAAGGATCCATGCCATGTTTGAACGATTTCCGACAAAATATGCAAGTTGCGACACGTCCTACCATTTATCTACCTTTTTTTAACCGAGAGAACTCTAGAAAAGATCAAATTTGTCAAAAACCAAAACAACTTGGCATGGTGCGTTTAATCGGTCATATAAGATCATGGAAAGATTTGGGGTGAGTTAATGGATGCCACAAAAACATGCCCTCAAATGGACCCTTCTCGCTTACCCCCGCACTCTCTATTGAACATGATATATTTTTGGACATGCATGAAATGACCCCAACCTTTTCCAGTAGGCGGGCATGCCCATGATAGGCATCCATGTCAGGTTTGAATGAATTTCCCACACCATATGCATATTGTGTCATGTCCGGCCATTTATCAACCAGTTTTCACCAAGAAAATTCTAAAAAAATGCAAGAATTACCGAAAACTTAAAGAGCTCGACATGGTGCCTTGATTTGATCATATAAGGAGGTGGGAAAAATTAGGCCATTTGAAGGATGATGAGAAACAATGTACCCTCAGGTAGAGTCTTCTAGCCAACCCAAACATCCTCCATTAAACATGGTCTACTTTTGGACATTCTTAAAATGACCCCAACCTTTTCGACCAGGTGGGCATGACCATGGTAGTCATCCATGCCAGGTTTGAACGATTTCTGACACCGTATGCAAGTTGTGACGCGTCCGCCCATTTATCGGGCGTTTTTGACCAAGAAAACTCTAAAAAATGCAAAACTTGTCGAAAACCAAAACAACTTGGCATCGTCCCTGAATTGGTCACACAAGGCATGAAAAAAAATTGGGGCCATTTCAAGCATGTCGGGAAACGACGTGCTCTTAGACGGAGCCATCTCGCCTACTCGGAAACCTCTGTTGATCATGGTCTAAGTTTTTCTTTTTCCATCTTTTGTAGTGCGTCAAATATAATGCTAAAAAGAAAGACATTGGTTTTCCTTTTCAACATAGCTGGTTTTTCTTCAGTTTTTATATTATTATTTTTTATTTCCTTTTTCCTGTTCTTCTATTGATTTTGAAAAAAGTTCATCAAAAATTCAAAATAAGTTTATCGATTTTGAAGAAAAGTTCATTAATTTGGAAAAAAAATCACAAATTTGAAAAAAAAACATTGATTTAGAAACAAATTTCGTCAATTTTATTAAAAATTTCAAAAACAAATCGCCAATTTGCGAAATAGTTCATGAATTTGTGAAGAAAATGGATCAATTTTGGGAAAAAAAGTTCACTGATTTGGAAGAAAAATTCAAGAATTTAAATTTTTGTCGTCATTTTCGAAAAAACTTCACGCATTTAAGAAACAAAAAAGAAAAGGAAAATACCAAACAATTTTTTTTTGCGCTTTTCTAGTGTTCTATTATGACGTAGGTTCGAATCCTGTAGCATGCACAATTTTTTGCGGTTTCATAAAAAGAAAAGGCTGAATGGACCAGCACAACGCGGCAGGGTGTGCACGTCCATTCATGTACAGCGTATACGTGTTTCTAAAACAAATCAGCATATACGTCAAGAGTTTATAAAATATGACTATCATGCCCTTACTTATAAAGAGGCATGGGCTAAACTGAGCCGTTTTCTTATTTAGAGGGTGTACCAAAACAGAAGTGTAGTATTTATATCGTTCATTGGCGCTGCTAATTCCTCATGGGGGAACTATAATTTTGGAAGGTGAAAGAGCACCCGACCAATTCGAACGAAAATAGAAAGAAACATAGTTCCAATAAACGGAACCCAAAGACCATATACTTCTCCAATTAATCTTAGTTTTACTCAAGTCTTGAATAAACTCAATGACATATTCACAAACAAACAAAATCTGGCCGTCGGCCAGGTTGGTGTGTGGATCGCACTGCGCGCAGCATAAGGATGACCTTCTGCGATGTGCTGGGATTAGGAGTAAGATTATGTTTCGTGCTGCGATGTGCTTATGCCATGACGAATAACTACTAGCTAGTTCCTGGTTGGCTCGTTGGAGACTTGGTTGGTTGGTGATTGTACTTCTGTACGGACCTCTGTCAAATGACAGCGATGCGTTTCAGATTTTCAACTAGTGTCCGTGAAATTTTTTTTGTCTCTGACACCAATCATAAAAATTGATTGACCCCAGCCCAGCTACCACGTAGTTGGACAAGCCTAAAGTGCCAGCCCAACTACAATCGTAAAGTCTCCATCTCCAGAAAGAAAAAGAAACCTTTAGCACTAGTACAACAATAGGGGAGCTCCTATACGGCGCATTAAGCGCCGGTACAGGCAACTAGCGCCCACTGTCGCTATCTGGTGGGCCGGCCCAGGAACACGCAGAGAAAAAACTCCCAAAAAATCTGTTTCAACAGGACTAGATCTCGCACTGTTTAGTTACGACGCAGTGTGCCTAACCAGTACATCTACTACAACCTAGTGATTAATTACAGCGCGAGATATTTAACAACAACACTAACCGCACTATTTCTGGTACAAACAATTTAGAAAGACGTGATTTTTTGGAAAAGAAAAAAAATCGCGAATTAGAAAAAAGTTCATGTCTTCAAAAACTTTCACCAAATTTTATAAAAGATCACCGTGTATTACATAAAATTTCATTGTATTAAGAAAAATGTTCATTGTATATTATGAAAATTGTTCACCTTTGCATATAAAAATGTTCGTCGTGTATCATAAAAATGTTCATCGTATATTATGAAAATTTTCAACGTTTTTACTAAATGTTGAATGCATATTCAAAAATTGTTCGACACATATAATCATATTGTTTCAAAAATGTTCATCTTGTATTATTTAAAATGTTCGATGGATATATATATTGATTTTTTCTATTTGGTTTTGGTTATTCAATGAGTATACAATTGTTCACTATGTTTCTTAATTTTGTTCAGTATATATTACACAATGTTCAATGTGTATTCGCAAATTGTTCAACGTATTTTCACAAAATGTTCAGTACGTGTCCGAAAATTTGATGTATGGTGAACAATATTCAAATACACGTTGAACATTTTTTTTTAAATACGATGTACTCCTTTTGAATGCATGCTGAACAAAATTTCTATACATGATGAACATTTTTTATACACACTGAACATTTTTCAAAGTTCATCAAATTTGACAATAGTTCATCAATTTTGAAAAATGTTCATCAATTTTGAAAGAAAGTTCATCAATATGAAATTAAGTTACAAAATTGAAAAAAAAAATCTCGCGCTTAGCAGAAAAGAAGAAAGAAAGAAAAAGAAAAAAAACAGAAAAAAAAACTCTTTCCACGAAAACAGGAAATAGAAAAAGGTTAAAAGCCTGTCAGTTAACACGAATTGGTAGGTTAGTCGAGTGGTTTGGCAAGTGCGCCTGTAGTCGTGAGATCCCTGGTTCGAAACATGGTTCTCGCTTTTTATCTTGCAATATAGGTCATGAATTTAGGAGTTCAGACTATGAAGCTCAGATATTGGAACACTCTTCTAGCTTTTTATCTTGTAATATAGGTCATGAATTTATGAGCTCAAACTATGAAGCTCACAATCTAACGAAAGATTCTCTCTCTCGCGCGGTTGGCCGCCATGTGTGGTTAGGCTATTCGGGAGAACTTCATTTTGTCTCTGTAAACATTGTGACGGGTTAATAAAGTTTCACGAGATTGTCTCAAAAAAAAAGGCCATGAGACCCACAGCATATTGATCTGCATCGAGCATGCTGCGCGGTCACTCCTTTTTTTTGAGCGGTTGCACGGTCACTCCTAAACGTGGCTTGGCGGCAACACGACCCCATGCCTCTTCATATGTTCGCCTAATTGCTTCCTTATCCCTATTTTTATCCAATGCAATAATCGATTTGTGGTTGGATGGTTAGGAGGATAGTGATATTCGCTGTCCATCAGAGTTTAAGTCTCAAACATGACATTGATGCTCGTATTTTTCTAAATTTATTTCAGACCTTCTGGCGATGTGCGTTCAGTGGAAGGAGACGTTTCCCATCAACTATGAAGGCGTTTGTGTCGAATTCGTCAATCTCAAGATGATGTGTCAGTTCAATCTCTTAAAGGTGCTCGTAAGATAGGGTTTTCGTGCGTGCATTTATGCATAGTGTATGTCCGTATATGAAGTCTACGTCTGTACTATGTTAAAAAAAAGAAAGGGAATCTCTGATATTAAAGGGGAATTGGTCGTTCGCTTACTCGGTTCCCTTCTTCCTACGATGGCTCACCCTCCCAACCGATTTTTTCCAACCCCCACCTCCCACGGGTTTTATTGCTGGTCCTTTTTCTAATCTAACGCAATTCAATCGACTCAATAGCAACGGCATACGATGGGTAGGACAGTAGAAGGTCGATTCATACGCCAAGCAATCTAACGCAATCCACCCCTTTCTTATCTGAGTCAATATCAATCAACAATCATTGATTCGACAATTTTGCATTGGTTACACATTTCCATCCCATCCCTTTTTCTAATCTTAACTTTCCTACCCCCGACACCTTCCTTCTTCGACTCAATCTTCCAGCAAGGAAAAATAAACATGAATCATAGGCCCGTGCTTGAATTCCTTCCGTAGAGTCACCCTATCATCTTCAAGCCTCGCGGCCGACCAGCCTCCTATCCTGCGACATATGCATATGCAATTTAGAATTATTTCATTCTCATACAGAAAAGTAATGCGTTACAACTACCATCCCTACTTGTTCCTCTCACACGTACCAGCAATGCAATCGTTTCAGGGAGGCAATAGGCATTTGTTCACAATAGCCTATTAGTACATCTCGGCTGGTGATATTTGGATCAAAGTGCACCTTGGCTTCCTCCGGGGCAAGTCCAAAAATACTTCTCGGAGAAATAGATGTATCTAGACGTATTTTAATTTTATATACATCCATATTTATCTATTTCTTCGACAAGTATTTCCGGACGGAGGGAGTACATCCACCATGCGGATGATGCTATTGTCTCTTAGTCTCTGCATCCGAAAGATGCATGCGGCCATATTATTAAACTTTGCAAACTTTTTGGGATTCAACCGACTGGAGACCGAGTCTGATCCCCAAATAGTAGTGGAATTTTGCACCATTTGGCTGAACTTTGCAAACTTTCTGGGATTGAACCGAGTAGAGGTCGAGTCTGGTTCCCAAATCGTAATGAAACTTTGTATTGGGCAATCACGATGGTGGGATGTGGCAACTGCGGTATTCGCTTAGTGTGTGGATACTGCTTGTTCAATAGGGAAGGTCACTTTTAAACATTGTTTCTGTTTGGCTAATAAAACTAATAAAACAGCGCATGTGCTAGCTAATTATTGTTAGTCCCTCCGTTCCAAAATATAGTGCTTCCTTTATTCTCGTGCTTCAATTTGACCATAAATTTAACCAACAAGACCCACTGCAGTGTAGGCAAAAGTTATACCAGTGAATTCGTATTCAAAAGAAGATTTTAATTATATAATTCTCCCACCGCAGTCAGTCTCGTTGGTTAAATACTTAAATTTATGGTCAAAGTTGGACCTCAGGAAGCGCGGGCGCACTATATTTTAGAATGAAGGGAGTATTGTAATAAGGCTTCATTTAGTTGGACTGATGAGCCAACTTTTTCGTTAGTAAGCTCGTGGACGATGTACTTTTGATTTGTGATCAATAAAGCTAGCCATTAACTTAATACAGCATGGAACTTGATATCCAAACGAAAAGCAGCGATAAAATGAGCACACATGCAAAATGCAAGCAAGACCTACAGAACACATAGGCTTGCATTAACGTACAAATACAGCAAATGAACCACAACGTGCTGATTCATGAACGCCTTCACAACGGCTGACAAGTTGTGTACGGAAACTAGATAGTAAATTATGCGAACAATTCCAACATAGTCCACTTCACATTCTACCGGTGCATGCTACATAGAGGCTCAGTTTCCGGCCGCGTGGAGTATACGAAAATGGAACCCAAGAAGCCATTCCAATTCCAACATCTCAGCAACCAGAATGTAACTCTAGATACCTGCAGTGCAATGAATGTCACCGGTCACACAAAGGTGTACTATTATTTCAGAAAAAACTAGCTATATCACACTGTTTTTGCATGGCTCAAACAGTTATCATTAGCTTCATCATTGTGGAAACTGGACCAAAAACTCAGAAGTTGAATCAACCTCAGCTATTCGACAAAACGAATATAGGCCCATTATCTTTTAGTGGCATACCTTCAACTTCTATTGTTGACATATTCTTAAGTTTTGGCAACATATGATCTCAACAGAAGCTAAAGGACCAGTGATTCAAATTATCTGAATCCAGTGCCTCCGTTGCAGGGAAATGTTGAACTGCCAAGCTTGTCAAATCATTTAAATATTATTTGATGTCATGGACATATGAAGGCTCATGGAGAATAAAACAGATGCGTCTGGTTTGTAGCTAATAGATGTACTTTTTTACAAATGTATGAGTTAGATAGCTGGTAGCAGATCGAAATTAATAAAATTCATGCAGTACAAGCCTCAAGCAACGGACCATACATCATCTAGTTAATTAATACTTCATTCCACATTGTCTCCAAGATACATGTCCATTTTACTTTGCGCAGCATAAAAAACAATTGTACATCAAGTCTTTGACCACTACTCATGTCATTTTTTTAGAGAGTGGTTTTTATACACCCCAGCTCGGTGCACCCACGCTACATCCATGCAAGAAAACATAGCAAAATATTTTGAAAAAATCTGAAACTTTGTGGGAGTGACTATGAACAAATGTTAGAAGTGCTTGCAAAGTTTGGTGATCAAATGACATTCGAGGAGCTCTGTACAAAAAATCAAAATTACTCAAAATGTATGTGTATTGTTTGATCAAAATTTGTAAAAAAAATACAATGCTCCTCGGATGTCATTTGACCACAAAAGTTTTCATGCACTTCTAACATTTGTTTATAGTCATTCCGACAAAGTTTCAGATTTTTTTCGAAATGTTTGCTATGCTTTCTTGTGAGGGTGGCGTGGGTGCACCGAGCTAGGGTTCAGCCACTACTTTCACCATTTCTTATCATGTGCTTATACAGAATTATAAAATACTAATATCTATTGACGAAAATTGAAGAGATTTAGACTACGCAGAAACCATGGCAATATGGGGTTTGAACGTAGC
>NC_041391.1:82255360-82275214 GCF_002162155.2 Triticum dicoccoides
TTAACTGGTCCATGGTATATTTCACTATATAATACTTCGTCCGTTCCTTTATGTAAGGTGTATTTGTTTTTTGATAACATTCCACGATGTAAGGTGCATTTCTTCTAAATCCTTGTAATCCCCTTTTTAGTCCTCTAGAAAAAGGAAATTATCGCTTTCCTGATTGTCTGTATCTCTCCTTGTATCAAAAGAAGTAAACTATCTCTCTCTTGATTGCATGTATCTCTTACTTTCCCGGACTCATTGATTTACTTGCCACTAACCAACAAATTTGCAAAGGGTAATTTTTGTCCTAGCACCTCTAGAATTATGCGCCTTGGTCACCGTGCCGACAATAATACACCTTACATAAAGGAACAGAGGATCCTACATTCTTATAGCAAGTTTTACCGACTTTGCTAAAAAATTAATAATTTATTTGGATGCAATTACTCCTTGATGTGTCATGATTCGCTACATTGATGACTGCCAAGTGCCATGTATAGCAGTTAGCAGATCACATTCTAATATGTATGTTTGAATAAAGGGTCAACAATGGCAAGTTCCATCAGGTGATAGGGGTTTGCGAATTCCTAAGGCCGTGCTCAGTTATCCCCTCCCTAGCTGGGATCGCAGCTGAAACCCGATCAAACCCATGGTTCTGCCCTCACCAGGGTTCAATCCCGGTGAGCTCTATAGGAGTGTTCGGTTAAACCCAGTCGGGGTGTAACCCTGACCTATTCCATTATAATCCTTCTACTTGCTAAAGTTCGCAAATCCCTCTCAATAGCCTACCATGAATTCAAAAAAAAATTGGTTCCTACTATTGGAAATATGCCCTAGAGGCAATAATAAAAGGGTTATTATTATATTTCCTTGTTCATGATAATTGTCTTTTATTCATGCTATAATTGTATTATCCGGAAATTGTAATACACGTGTGAATACACAGACAATAACATGTCCCTAGTGAGCCTCTAGTTGACTAGCTCGTTGGTCAACAGATAGTCATGGTTTCCTAACTATGGACATTAGATGTCATTGACAACAGGATCACATCATTAGGAGAATGATGTGATGGACAAGACCCAATCCTAAGCATAGCACAAGATCGTGTAGTTCGTTTTGCTAGAGCTTTTTCAATGTCAAGTATCTCTTCCTTATACCATGAGATCGTGTAACTCCCGGATACCGTAAGAGTGCTTTGGGTGTACCAAACGTCACAACGTAACTGGGTGACTATAAAGGTGCACTACAGGTATCTCCAAAAGTGTCTGTTGGGTTGACACGGATCGAGACTGGGATTTGTCACTCCGTATGATGGAGAGGTATCTCTGGGCCCACTCGGTAATGCATCATCATAATGAGCTCAAAGTGACCAAGTGTTTGGTCACGGGATCATGCATTACGGTACGAGTAAAGTGACTTGCCGGTAACGAGACTGAACGAGGTATTGGGATACCGACGATCGAGTCTCGGGCATGTAACGTACCGATTGACAAAGGGAATAGTATACGGGGTTGTTCGAATCCTCGACATCGTGGTTCACTCGATGAGATCATTGAGGAGCATGTGGGAGCCAACATGGGTATCCAGATCCCGCTGTTGGTTATTGCCTGAGAGCCGTCTCGGTCGTGTCTACGTGTCTACCGAACTCGTAGGGTCTACACACTTAAGGTTCAGTGACGCTAGGGTTGTATGAATATGAGTATGCAGCATACCGAATGTTGTTCGGAGTCCCGGATGAGATCCCAGACGTCACGAGGAGTTCCAGAATGGTCCGGAGGTGAAGAATTATATATAGGAAGTGATATTTCGGCCATCGGGAAAGTTTCGGGGTCGCCCGGTATTGTACCGGGACCACCGAAAGGGTCCCGGGGGTCCACCGGGTGGGGCCACCCATCTCGGAGGGCCCCAAGGGCTGAAGTGGGGAGGGGAACCAGCCCATAGTGGGCTGGTGCGCCCCCCTTGGCCCACCCCATGCGCCTAGGGTTGAAACCCTAGGGTGGGGGGGCGCCCCACTTGCCTTGGGGGGTACTCCACCCCCTTGGCCGCCGCCCCCCTTGGGAGATTGGATCTCCCAGGGCTGGCGCCCCCCCCCTGGGGGGGCTATATAAAGGGAGGGGGGAGGGGGCAGCCGCACCCTGAAGTTCTGGCGCCTCCCTCCCCCTGCTACACCTCTTCCTCCTCCGTCACGTGCTTGGCGAAGCCCTGCCGGAGTGCTGCTGTTCCACCACCACCACACCGTTGTGCTGCTGCTGGAGCCATCATCATCAACCTCTCCTTCCCCCTTGCTGGATCAAGAAGGAGGAGACGTCATCCGCTCCGTACGTGTGTTGAACGCGGAGGTGCCGTCCGTTCGGCGCTAGGATCTCAGGTGATAGGATCACGACGAGAAGGACGACTTCAACCCCGTTCTTTTGAACGCTTCCGCTTGCGATCTACAAAGTGGTATGTAGATGCATCTCCCATGACTCGTTGCTTAGATGAACTCATAGATGGATCTTGGTGAAACCGTAAATTTTTTTTAATTTTCTGCAACGTTCCCCAATAGTGGCATCATGAGCTAGGTCTATGCGTAGTTCTCTATTGCACGAGTAGAACACAATTTTGTTGTGGGCGTAGATCTTGTCAACTTGCTTGCCGCTACTAGTCTTATCTTGCTTCAGCGGTATTGTGGGATGAAGCGGCCCAGACCAACCTTACACGTACGCTTACGTGAGACCGGTTCCACCGACTGACATGCACTAGTTGCATAAGGTGGCTGGCGGGTGTCTGTCTCTTCCACTTTAGTTGGAGCGGATTCGATGAAAAGGGTCCTTATGAAGGGTAAATAGAAGTTGACAAAATCACGTTATGGTTATTCGTAGGTAAGAAAACGTTCTTGCTAGAACCCAATTGCAGCCACGTAAAAGATGCAACAACAATTAGAGGACGTCTAACTTGTTTTTGCAGCAATTGTCATGTGATGTGATATGGCCAGAAGTTGTGATGAATGATGAATGATATATTGTGATGTATGAGATCATGTTCTTGTAATAGGAATCACGACTTGCATGTCGATGAGTATGACAACCGGCAGGAGCCATAGGAGTTGTCTTTATTTTTTGTATGACCTGCGTGTCATTGAAGAACGCCATGTAAATTACTTTACTTTATTGCTAAACGCGTTAGCCATAGAAGTAGAAGTAGTCGTTGGTGTGACAACTTCATGAAGAGACAATGATGGAGATCATGGTGTCATGCCAGTGACGAAGATGATCATGGAGCCCCGAAGATGGAGATCGAAGGAGCTATATGATATTGGCCATATCATGTCACTACTATATAATTGCATGTGATGTTTATTATGTTTATGCATCTTGTTTACTTAGAACGGCGGTAGTAAATAAGATGATCCCTTATAATAATTTCAAGAAAGTGTTCCCCCTAACTGTGCACCGTTGCTAAAGTTCGTCGTTTCGAAGCACCACGTGATAATCGGGTGTGATAGATCCTTACATTCACATACAACGGGTGTAAGACAGATTTACACATGCAGAACACTTAGGGTTAACTTGATGAGCCTAGCATGTACAGACATGGCCTCGGAACACAGAGACCGAAAGGTCGAACACGAGTCGTATGGAAGATACGATCAACATGGAGATGTTCACCGACGATGACTAGTCCGTCTCACGTGATGATCGGACACGGCCTAGTCGACTCGGATCGTGTAACACTTAGATGACTAGAGGGATGTCTAATCTGAGTGGGAGTTCATTATAATAATTTGATAAGATGAACTTAATTATCATGAACTTAGTCTAAAACCTTTGCAAATATGTCTTGTAGATCAAATGGCCGCCGCTCATGTCAACATGAACTTCAACGCGTTCCTAGAGAAAACCAAGCTGAAAGATGATAGCAGCAACTATACGGACTAGGTCCGGAACCTGAGGATCATCCTCATAGCTGCCATGAAACAATATGTCCTAGAAGGACCGCTAGGTGATGCACCCGTCCCAGAGAACCAAGACATTATGAATGCTTGGCAGTCTCGCGCTGATGATTACTCCCTCATTCAGTGCGGCATGCTTTACAGCTTAGAACCAGGGCTCCAAAAGCGTTTTGAGCAACACGGAGCATATGAGATGTTCGAGGAGCTGAAACTAGTTTTCCAAGATCATGCCCGGGTCGAGAGATATGAAGTCTCCGACAAGTTCTATAGTTGTAAGATGGAGGAAAATAGTTCTGTCAGTGAGCATATACTCAAAATGTCTAGGTTGCACAACCGCCTGTCCCAGCTGGACATTAACCTCCCGGATGAGGCGGTCATTGACAAAATCCTTCAGTCGCTCCCACCAAGCTACAAGAGCTTTGTGATGAACTACAATATGTAGAGGATGGTGAAAACCATTCCTGAAGTATTTTCAATGCTGAAGTCAGCAGAGGTTGAAATCAAGAAAGAACATCAAGTGTTGATGGTCAATAAGACCACTAATTTCAAGAAGGGCAAGGGTAAGAAGAACTTCAAGAAGGACGGCAAATATGTTGCCGCGCCCGGTAAGCCAGTTGCCGGGAAGAAGTCAAAGAATGGACCCAAGCCTGAAACTGAGTGCTTTTATTGCAAGGGGAAGGGTCACTGGAAGCGGAACTGCCCCAAATACTTAGTGGACAAGAAGGCCGGCAACACTAAAGGTATATTTGATATACATGCAATTGATGTGTACCTTACCAGTACTCGTAGTAACTCCTGGGTATTTGATACCGGTGCCGTTGCTCACATTTGTAACTCACAGCAGGAGCTGCGGAATAATCGGAGACTGGCGAAGGACGAGGTGACGATGCGCGTCGGGAATGGTTCCAAGGTCGATGTGATCGCCGTCGGCACGCTACCTCTACATTTACCTACGGGATTAGTTTTAAACCTCAATAATTGTTATTTAGTGCCAAGTTTGAGCATGAACATTGTATCTGCATCTCGTTTAATACGAGATGGCTACTCATTTAAATCCGAGAATAATGGTTGTTCTATTTATATGAGAGATATGTTTTGTGGTCATGCCCCGATGGTCAATGGTTTATTCTTAATGAATCTCGAACGTAATGTTACACATATTCATAGCGTGAATACCAAAAGATGTAAAGTTGATAACGATAGTCCCACATACTTGTGGCACTGCCGCCTTGGTCACATTGGTGTTAAGCGCATGAAGAAGCTTCATGCTGATGGACTTTTAGAGTCTCTCGATTATGAATCATTTGACACATGCGAACCATGCCTCATGGGCAAAATGACCAAGACCCCGTTCTCCGGAATAATGGAGCGAGCAACCAACTTGTTGGAAATCATACATACCGATGTGTGCGGTCTAATGAGCGTTGAGGCTTGCGGAGGGTATCGTTATGTTCTCACTCTCACTGATGACTTGAGTAGATATGGGTATGTCTATTTGATGAAACACAAATCTGAGACCTTTGAAAAGTTCAAGGAATTTCAGAATGAAGTAGAGAATCAACGTGACCGAAAGATAAAATTCTTATGATCGGATCGTGGAGGAGAATATTTAAGTCACGAATTTGGTCCACACTTAAGAAAATGTAGAATCGTTTCACAACTCACGCCGCCTGGAACACCTCAGCGTAACGGTGTGTCCGAACGTCGTAATCACACTCTATTGGATATGGTGCGATCTATGATGTCTCTTACCAATTTACCGCTATCATTTTGGGGATACGCTCTAGAGACAGCTACATTCACTTTAAATAGGGCACCGTCTAAATCCGTTGAGACGACGCCGTATGAATTATGGTTTGGGAAGAAACCTAAGTTATCGTTTCTAAAAGTTT
Organism: Triticum dicoccoides; assembly: GCF_002162155.2. Classification (NCBI taxonomy): domain Eukaryota; kingdom Viridiplantae; phylum Streptophyta; class Magnoliopsida; order Poales; family Poaceae; genus Triticum; species Triticum dicoccoides. The sequence continues at coordinate 82,261,172 of NC_041391.1, forward strand.
GGGGATGCGATGCTTATGTCAAGAAACTTCAACCTGAAAAGCTCGAACCCAAGTCGGAAAAATGCGTCTTCATAGGATACCCTAAAGAAACCATTGGGTATACCTTCTACTTAAGATCCGAGGGCAAGATCTTTGTTGCCAAGAACGGATCCTTTCTGGAAAAAAAGTTTCTCTCGAAAGAAGTAAGTGGGAGGAAAGTAGAACTCGATGAAGTACTACCTCTTGAACGGGATAGTAGTGCAGCTCAGGAAAATGTTCCTGTGATGCCTACACCAACTGAAGAGGAAAATAATGATGATGATCAAGGTACTTCGGATCAAGTTGCTACTAAACTTCATAGGTCCACAAGGACACGTTCCGCACCAGAGTGGTATGGCAACCCTGTCCTGGAAATCATGTTGTTGGACAACGGTGAACCTCCGAACTATGAAGAAGCAATGGCGGGCCCAGATTCCAACAAATGGCTTGAAGCCATGAAATCCGAGATAGAATCCATGTATGAAAACAAAGTATGGACTTTGACAGACTTGCCCGATGCACGGCGAGCGATAGAAAACAAATGGATCTTTAAGAAGAAGACGGACGTGGATGGTAATATTACCGTCTATAAAGCTCGACTTGTCGCTAAGGGTTATCGACAAGTTCAAGGGATTGACTACGACGAGACATTCTCTCCCGTAGCGAAGCTGAAGTCCGTCCGAATCATGTTAGCAATTGCCGCATACTATGATTATGAGATATGGCAGATGGACGTCAAAACGGCATTCCTTAACGGACATCTTAAGGAAGAACTGTATATGATGCAACCGGAAGGTTTTGTCGGTCCTAAGAACGCTAACAAAGTATGCAAGCTCCAGCGATCCATTTATGGGCTGGTGCAAGCATCTCGGAGTTGGAACATTCGCTTTGATGAGATGATCAAAGCGTTTGGATTTATGCAGACTTATGGAGAAGCCTGCGTTTACAAGAAAGTGAGTGGGAGCTCTGTAGCATTTCTCATATTATATGTAGATGACATACTTTTGATGGGAAATGATATAGAACCTTTGGACAGCATTAAGGCCTACTTGAATAAGTGTTTTCAATGAAGGACCTTGGAGAAGCTGCTTATATATTAGGCATCAAGATCTATAGAGATAGATCGAGACGCCTCATAGGTCTTTCACAAAGCACATATCTTGATAAGATTTTGAAGAAGTTCAAAATGGATCAGTCCAAGAAGGGGTTCTTGCCTATATTGCAAGGTGTGAGATTGAGCTCAGCTCAATGCCCGACCACGGCAAAAGATAAAGAAGAGATGAGTGTCATCCCCTATGCTTCAGCCATAGGATCTATTATGTATGCCATGCTGTGTACCAGACCTGATGTAAACCTTGCCGTAAGTTTGGTAGGAAGGTACCAAAGTAATCCCGGCAAGGAACACTGGACAGCGGTCAAGAACATCCTAAAGTACCTGAAAAGGACGAAGGACATGTTTCTCGTTTATGGAGGTGACGAAGAGCTCGTCGTAAAGGATTACGTCGACGCTAGCTTCGACACAGATCTGGATGACTCTAAGTCACAAACCGGATACGTGTATATGTTGAATGGTGGAGCAGTAAGCTGGTGCAGCTGCAAGCAGAGCGTCGTGGCGGGATCTACATGTGAAGCGGAGTACATGGCAGCCTCAGAGGCAGCGCATGAAGCAATTTGGGTGAAGGAGTTCATCACCGACCTAGGAGTCATACCCAATGCGTCGGGGCCGATCAAACTCTTCTGTGACAACACTGGAGCTATTGCCCTTGCCATGGAGCCCAGGTTTCACAAGAAGACCAGGCACATCAAGCGTCGTTTCAACTCCATCCGTGAAAATGTTCAAGATGGAGACATAGATATTTGCAAAGTACATACGGATCTGAATGTCGCAGATCCGTTGACTAAACCTCTCTCGCGAGCAAAACATGATCAACACCAGAACTCTATGGGTGTTCGATTCATCACAATGTAACTAGATTATTGACTCTAGTGTAAGTGGGAGACTGTTGGAAATATGCCCTAGAGGCAATAATAAAAGGGTTATTATTATATTTCCTTGTTCATGATAATTGTCTTTTATTCATGCTATAACTGTATTATCTGGAAATCGTAATACACGTGTGAATACACAGACCATAACATGTCCCTAGTGAGCCTCTAGTTGACTAGCTCGTTGGTCAACAGATAGTCATGGTTTCCTGACTATGGATATTAGATGTCATTGACAACGGGATCACATCATTAGGAGAATGATGTGATGGACAAGACCCAATCCTAAGCATAGCACAAGATCGTGTAGTTTGTTTTGCTAGAGCTTTTTCAATGTCAAGTATCTCTTCCTTAGACCATGAGATCGTGTAACTCCCGGATACCGTAAGAGTGCTTTGGGTGTACCAAACGTCACAACATAACTGGGTGACTATAAAGGTGCACTACAGGTATCTCCAAAAGTGTCTGTTGGGTTGACACGGATCGAGACTGGGATTTGTCACTCCGTATGACGGAGAGGTATCTCTGGGCCCACTCGGTAATGCATCATCATAATGAGCTCAAAGTGACCAAGTGTTTGGTCACGGGATCATGCATTATGGTACAAGTAAAGTGACTTGCCGGTAACGAGACTGAACGAGGTATTGGGATACCGACGATCGAGTCTCGGGCATGTAACGTACCGATTGACAAAGGGAATAGTATACGGGGTTGTTCAAATCCTCGACATCGTGGTTCACCCGATGAGATCATCGAGGAGCATGTGGGAGCCAACATGGGTATCCAGATCCCGCTGTTGGTTATTGCCCGAGAGCCGTCTCGGTCATGTCTACGTGTCTCCCGAACCCGTAGGGTCTACACACTTAAGGTTAGGTGACGCTAGGGTTGTATGAATATGAGTATGCAACATACCGAATATTGTTCGGAGTCCTGGATGAGATCCCGGACGTCACGAGGAGTTCTGAAATGGTCCGGAGGTGAAGAATTATATATAGGAAGTGATATTTCGGCCATCGGGAAAGTTTCGGGGTCGCCCGGTATTGTACCGGGACCACCGAAAGGGTCTCGGGGGTCCACCGGGTGGGGCCACCCATCCCAGAGGGCCCCAAGGGCTGAAGTGGGGAGGGGAACCAGCCCATAGTGGGCTGTTGCGCCCCCCTTGGCCCACCCCCCGCGCCTAGGGTTGAAACCCTAGGGTGGGGGGCCCACTTGCCTTGGGGGGTACTCCACCCCCTTGGCCGCCGCCCCCCTTGGGAGATTGGATCTCCCAGGGCCGGCGCCCCCCCCTGGGGGGCCTATATAAAGGGAGGGGGAGGGGGCAGCCGCACCCTAAAGTTCTGGCGCCTCCCTCCCCCTGCTACACCTCTTCCTCCTCTGTCACGTGCTTGGCGAAGCCCTGTCGGAGTGCTGCTGTTCCACCACCACCACGCCGTTGTGCTGCTGCTGGAGCCATCATCATCAACCTCTCCTTCCCCCTTGCTGGATCAAGAAGGAGGAGACGTCCTCCGCTCCGTACGTGTGTTGAACGCGGAGGTGCCGTCCGTTCGGCGCTAGGATCTCAGGTGATAGGATCACGACGAGAACGACGACTTCAACCCCGTTCTTTTGAACGCTTCCGCTCGTGATCTACAAAGTGGTATGTAGATGCATCTCCCATGACTCGTTGCTTAGATGAACTCATAGATGGATCTTGGTGAAACCGTAATTTTTTTTTAAATTTTCTGCAACGTTCCCCAACACCTACTTCCTAGTAATATTGTTGTACAGTTTTTGGTATTACTGTTTTTCACCCATTCATGAACTGCTATGATGGTTGACAGTCCTGTCATGCAACTTCATGATTTCACCCCTAGGCTGACCATCCTTTAACTGACCATATAGTTCATTTCATATTATTTTCTAAGATTTGTGCAGTTCACGATGAAAGTGGCCAAAAGAAATCAGAAAAGAAACTGGAAGAGACCATACAAGCAACCAAGTAAGCAGATGAAAACAAAAGAAAGAGAGAAGCTCATGGCCAGATCTTAATTTGTTTATAAGATATGTCCATGAGCTGCACTTAGATTACACTGACAACAAACACAAATGTTGGGCTTTCCTATTGTGTTTGTTGTCACTGTAATCCAAGTGCAGCTCATGGCCAGACGTTAATTTGTTTAAACACTACAAGACCAGATCTCTATATCATTTTAGGACTTTGAACTAGTGATTTTTCTTGGAGTACTCTTTTTTTGTGAGTTTGTTCTTACCTAGTGTCCCTTGAACGGCGTGTTAAAAGCTTGTATCAGTTGTGACCTTTGTTGATTCATCCCTTTCATTGGGTTGCTGATGAATGTCACTGCCAATTCATCGCCGTCATGGTTAGTGGTTGTGGCTCATAAACCTGTTCTTGACTTGTCTTATATACTACTCCCCCCGTCCCAAAATAAGTGTCTCAACTTTGTACTAACTCTATTACAAAGTTGTACTAAGGTCAAGACAATTATTTTCAGACGGAGGGAGTAGGTACTAGGCTGACTTGTGAATATTTCCATGGTTTTGCAAGCATTACCTGGCTTGAGGATCTATTTTCCACTTCATTGTAAGAGGAAAAAAACTCCCAAAGTCAAGTGGAGAAAAGGAGAAATACATTCAAATGTTTTAGAATTGCGATAATGTTTGTATATCTAGTGGTTGTAGTGTTGAAAACACAAATATAATTTTTTTGGTCCTGAAACTTGTAGCCGTGATTACATTAATTGAACTCCATGGCTGGTCTCTAGCTTGGGCCCGGCCTAATAATCTTCACTTGTGTCAATTTGTTTGTATTGCATGTATCTTTTTGATTCCCTGTGTGGTAACCAAACAGTTTAAGATGCAGGGGTTGGTGGGGAAGGGGCCGGTGAGATTTTTTGGGGGTGGTTTCAACGTGGGGAACGAACCCCTAGCAACAGAACGAAGCCTAAAGGTCAAGTGTGATATCTTTTGGCGTGGTTTGAAGAATGGCAGAATCCTGACAATCATTACAAAGGTTGTAAAATCCTTTTTTAATAATTAACCAGCATCTCCTAATGAACAACCCACTAAAGCCGTCGGGGCCTGGGAACAGTCCAGGGAAGCTTGACCACATTATCAATCTACTATCTAGAGAAGGGGCACGAGAGGTAACCAAGATCCTTAACCTGTTGAAGAAGCACAGAAAGATCAAAGATAGGCACTCTGCTTTGGATGTTCTCCAGATTATAGCTGCTTTGGTTTCACAATCATTGAGTGATGAACCCCGTCAGTCGGATGGAATGAGGGGCATTATTGTCCCACCGCATGAAAGAATTTCGAGTTTTCATCTTCAAAGCAGACCCAACTGACAGTGCATCTATTTTTCTAGTAACGTGCTAGAAATGGAGGTGTCAGTATGATGTTTAATGATTTGCCTGAAGTTCCTTTCGGCAGCAGATATAGGCCTTTTTTCTTAAATCCCGTATGGAAGCTTGACATACCAAGTTCCAATTTGCAACCATCAACAAGATGTGGGAAACATTTTTGCTCCTGGTCTTAAAGGTTCTTCTAGTGTTTTTGAGTTTAGATGAGATGTGCCGCTGACGTCTCAGTTTTGCCAAGGGTGCCTCAAGCTTGTTGAAACGCCTCTATGAAGCCTGGGTACTCAACCAAAAGTTCTCAAAGCGGAAGATTTGCTTTAGCGACTTTGTTCTGAACGGGCAAAACATAATGTACGTATCCGAGGTGAATCCTAAAAGAGGTTGACAATGGTCTTAGGGAAGACTGTGGACCAGGCAGCCAAGGTGAAAACCCCTGCGTACTAGTAGCTTGAATTTAATTATTGTTTTGCGAAACATGAAAACATAAAACCTTCATGTAGCATCATAAGGTACAAGAAAGTCAGAATGTACTAGGATTTAGTATGTTATAAATCTCAAATTTAAATGAGTATTTCCGAAAGTAAATTATTGAGATAATCAAATTCATTTGATATAACAAGATTGCTATCGTCTACTTCCTTCACAGGAACAGTATCCTATTTATTAGATAGGTCATGCTTTTAACGAAATATACCATGGTATTGGAGTGCGGCTAATCTGTACCCGGGTTCATCTGCACCCATGCTTAGAAAAAAATTCAAAAACAATACTAGAAAAATTCAAAAAATTCCAATTTTTTTTGTGGTGGTAGATAATTTGACGCGTGAGGTGCGCCCCAAAATTCAACTCATTTGAGCATCTGAGCAGCTCTCGGCAAAAAAGACAAAATCAGGGTCTGTAAAAATGTATACTGTTCACGCACTGTTTTGACCCGATTTGTCTTTTTTGCCGAGAGCTGCTCAGATGTCCGAATGAGTTGAATTTTGGGGCGCACCTCACGCGTCAAATTATCTACCACCACAAAAAAATTGGAATTTTTTAAATTTTTATAGTATTTGTTTTGAATTTTTTGCTGAGAGGGAGCAGATGAGCCTGGGCACCGTTTTGAGTTTTCCAGGTCTCTTTCCTTATTTATTACTAGCCCCTTAATGGTAATGGATGAACTACAACCTCCTACAAGGCAACATGAATGTGGAATCTTGGATCGTGTAGAATCAATGGTCCATAACTATCTGGGAGTGCCTTAAAAAAACTCTATAGGCTGCTAATGTCTGAATATACATGTGAGTTGAAGTGAAAGACAAACATATGCCAAGAAAGTATTGAAGCACTCTACAGGTCCATAGCCACATATCAAGTGTGATGTGGCAGCCAGTAAAATAGAATAGAAAAGATGGACTTACCTGCTCAATCAATACATCACTATAGCACATCCATATGACCAGCTCCATCATTTCCAGGACCAACGGCCATGCCTACAAGCAAAGTGAAGGAACCAGAGACATCCCAACAAATAGTCAAAAGTAAAATAGATACGAGGGGATCTGATACATCATCAGGAGTAGATTAAACAAAAAACAATCTACTGTTAAATAAAGAGAATATTGTCAAAACAGTAGTTATCTAAAATTATTCCTAAGCTCGATCCATTCCATATATCAGATAAAATATAATATATCCAACTAACAAATTCTAGTCAAAAAGTGATCATGACTTTTCATATTTTAAATAAATTTAGCCAGAAACATTACATAAAGTCCGTTTATTTTTCCTCTAGCACAAATGAACTCACCACTTGCAGCAAGACCCTTCTGAAAGTGATGAAAATAAAAAACTATTTGGTAAATATCGAATAGCCGGTCCCAAGCCCGGGTAAAGGAGGAGGGTTGTGATAGGCTTGGCGAGCCAACGTAAAAACTCAGCCACTCTTATGGAGATGAAACCCAAAAGATTTTCGTTGGGGCGTAACCCTCTCAGCGACGTGCCACATCGGAACCCGGGTGTGGTGGAAAATGGGCAAGGGCCGGGGCCGTCACCCCCCAAGTGGCGCGGCGTATCTTGATCCGGATACGGTGGCAAGTGAGCGAGGATCGGGTCGTCGCATCCTTAGTGGCGCGCTACATCGGCGCCCGGATGTAGTGGAAAATGAGCAAGGGTCTTCGCATTTGACTCGACGAGTGCTAAGGGTAAGGAAGCTAGCCGAGCCTAGGAGGATTCGCTTAGGTAGCTGGAACGTAGGGTCTCTGACAAGGAAGCTTCGGGAGCTAGTTGATGCAGCAGTGAGGAGAGGTGTTGATATCCTTTGCGTCCAAGAAACCAAATGGAGAGGACAGGAGGCGAAGGAGGTGGAGGATACCAGCTTCAAGCTGTGGTACACGGGGACGGCTACAAACAGAAATGGCGTAGGCATCTTGATCAACAAGAGCCTCAAGTATGGAGTGGTAGACGTCAGGAGACGTGGGGACCGGATTATCCTGGTCAAGCTGGTAGCTGAGGACTTGGTTCTCAATGTTATCAGCGCATATGCCCCGCAAGTAGGCCACAATGAGAACACCAAGAGGGAGTTCTGGGAAGGCTTGGAAGACATGGTTAGGAGTGTACCGATTGGTGAGAAGCTCTTCATAGGAGGAGACCTCAATGGCCACGTGGGTACATCTAACACAGGTTTTGAAGGGGCGCATGGGGGCTTTGACTATGGCATCAGGAACCAAGAAGGAGAAGATGTCTTAAGCTTTGCTCTAGCCTACAACATGATTGTATCTAACACCCTCTTTAGAAAGAGAGAATCACATCTGGTGACTTTTAGTAGTGGCCAACACTCTAGCCAGATTGATTTCATCCTCTCGAGAAGAGAAGATAGGCGTGCGTGCCTAGATTGTAAGGTGATACCTGGGGAGAGTGTTGTACCCCAGCATAAGCTGGTGGTTGCTGACTTCCGCTTTCGGATTCGTGTCCAGCGGGATAAGCGTGCCAAGGTCGCTAGAACGAAGTGGTGGAAGCTCAAGGGGGAGGTAGCTCAGGTGTTCAAGGAGAGGGTATTTAAGGAGGGCCCTTGGGAGGAAGGAGGGGATGCGAACAATGTGTGGATGAAGATGGCGACTTGCATTCGTAAGGTGGCCTCGGAGGAGTTTGGAGTGTCCAGGGAAAGGAGAAGCGAAGATAAGGATACCTGGTGGTGGAATGATGATGTCCAGAAGGCGCTTAAAGAGAAGAAAGATTGCTTCAGACGCCTATACCTGGATAGGAGTGCAGACAACATAGAGAAGTACAAGATGGCAAAGAAGGCCGCAAAGCAAGCTGTTGGTGAAGCAAGGGGTCGGGCATATGAGGACCTCTACCAACGGTTAGGCACGAAGGAAGGTGAAAGGGACATCTATAAGATGGCTAAGATCCGGGAGAGGAAGACGAGGGATATTGGCCAAGTCAAATGCATCAAGGACGGAGCAGGCCAACTCTTGGTGAAGGACGAAGAGATTAAGCATAGATGGCGGGAGTACTTCGACAAGCTGTTCAATGGGGAGAATGAGAGTTCTACCATTGAACTGAATGACTCCTTTGATGAGACCAGCATGCGTTTTGTGCGGCGCATCCAGGAGTCTGAGGTGAAGGAGGCTTTAAAAAGGATGAAAGGAGGCAAGGCGATGGGCCCTGATTGTATCCCCATTGAGGTGTGGAAAGGTCTCGGGGACATAGCGATAGTATGGCTAACCAAGCTTTTCAACCTCATTTTTCGGGCAAACAAGATGCCAGAAGAATGGAGACGGAGTATATTAGTACCAATCTTCAAGAACAAGGGGGATGTTCAGAGTTGTACTAATTACCGTGGAATTAAGCTGATGAGCCATACAATGAAGCTATGGGAGAGAATCATTGAGCACCGCTTAAGAAGAATGACAAGCGTGACCAAAAATCAGTTTGGTTTCATGCCTGGGAGGTCGACCATGGAAGCCATTTTCTTGGTACGACAACTTATGGAGAGATATAGGGAGCATAAGAAGGACTTGCATATGGTGTTCATTGACTTGGAGAAGGCCTATGATAAGATACCGCGGAATGTCATGTGGTGGGCCTTGGAGAAACACAAAGTCCCAGCAAAGTACATTACCCTCATCAAGGACATGTACAATAATGTTGTGACAAGTGTTCGAACAAGTGATGTCAACACCGATGACTTTCCGATTAAGATATGACTGCATCAGGGGTCAGCTTTGAGCCTTTATCTTTTTGCATTGGTGATGGATGAGGTCACAAGGGGTATAAAAGGAGATATCCCATGGTGTATGCTCTTTGCGGATGATGTGGTGCTAGTTGACGATAGTCGGACGGGGGTAAATAGGAAGTTAGAGTTATGGAGACAAACCTTGGAATCGAAAGGGTTTAGGCTTAGTAGAACTAAAACCGAGTACATGATGTGCGGTTTCAGTACTACTAGCTGTGAGGAGGAGGAGGTTAGCCTTGATGGCCAGGTGGTACCTCGGAAGGACACCTTTCGGTATTTGGGGTCAATGTTGCAGGAGGATGGGGGTATTGATGAAGATGTGAACCATCGAATCAAAGCCGGATGGATGAAGTGGCGCCAAGCTTCTAGCATTCTCTGTGACAAGAGAGTGCCACAAAAGCTAAAAGGCAAGTTCTACAGGACGACGGTTCGACCCGCAATGTTGTATGGCGCGGAGTGTTGGCCGACTAAAAGGCGACATGTTCAATAGTTAGGTGTGGCGGAGATGCGTATGTTGAGATGGATGTGTGGCCACACGAGGAAGGATCGAGTCCGGAATGATGATATACGAGATAGAGTTGGGGTAGCACCAATTGAGGAGAAGCTTGTCCAACATCGTTTGAGATGGTTTGGGCATATTCAACGCAGGCCTCCAGAAGCTCCAGTGCATAGCGGACGGCTAAAACGTGCGGAGAATGTCAAGAGAGGGCGGGGTCGACCGATTTTGACATGGGAGGAGTCCGTTAAGAGAGACCTGAAGGATTGGAGTATCGACAAAGAGCTAGCTATGGACAGGGGTGCGTGGAAGCTTGCTATCCATGTGCCAGAGTCATGAGTTGGTTGCGAGATCTTATGGGTTTCACCTCTAGCCTACCCCAATTTGTTTGGGACTAAAGGCTTTGTTGTTGTTGTTGTTGTTGGTAAATATCGAACTAAATCGTTATTGATTGAAGAAATAAAACTAGCTTTAAGCTTCGGAATGTGCCAACTGAGCTACATATTTGACATCCCATTTGGTTCAAGCTAGTTTTTCTCCATGTAAGTGACTTCATTTTCCAACCACCACGGTCTCATCTTGAGAACAACACCATAACTATGCAGTAATGCACTAATACTGCTATTATACAATTCTTGAATATGTCAATAGGCATGCAGCAATATTTTTTTATTGAATTATTATACAAAGAAATGCCAATCTTCCTCACGTTCCAATCTTTGTACCAGATAGAGTTTGCCACCTCTCATTCGAACAACATAATTACACAGAACGCCACCAAAAATCAATCAGAAAAGAACATACTACAAAACAACTTTGCTCTGTGTTGAAGAGATCAACCAACACTAAAAGAAACAGGTGATATGAACTACTTAATCTTTTTAGCTTCACACAGAAAGATTTGAACAGCATTGCGACAACCAATTAACAAAAGATATATGTGCTTTGTTATACCCAGAGTGTAAGGGCATGCTATTACCTGCAGCAAAGACAGTTTCGAGTGGATAATAGTGAGACAAGTAGTCAATTTCACAAAATTTCTTGAACTGCAATGACTCAAGCTGGATCGTGAACAGACCCATATCTGTCAACAGGAACACCACATTATTGTCCTCAGCAAATCCTTGTACCATCGGATACCCTATATCCTTTGAATTCATGGAAAATAACTTGTCCAGTTCAATAGTTTTTCCCAGAACCCATGAAGCAACACCATCACAATTGGTTTTTCTCCTCCATAATTGGGCGCTCAAGCCTGAAAGATAAATGAAACCAAGGCCTCCACCCTCCGCCCGCATAACCGTGCAGTGGTAATTGTCGATGTCCACTGGCACATGTATCACACTTAAGCTCTGTCTATCCAAATCAAACTCGAGGATGCCAGCCAGACTTTCAAAAAGCAACCAGTAAAGGGAATGTCCCACTTGGACACCAGGAGGTTCCGTGAAAACAATGCAGGGATGTCGATTTGAACCCGGAGATGCCTTAGGTGGAATCAGTGTTGAGATTAGATCGCCCCACCCGCCAGTCTCCGATGAGTAAACACGGGCGATCGCTCGTGTATGTTGTTGGTTGTTTGTCTCTGTGCATACCAAGACCACCTGGAAGTGTTGGATGTCTCCGGTAGCACGAAGCACCGCCCCGTTAGTCGGGGTCTCCATAGGATCGAATCCCGGGGGAGCAGCAATCTGGTGCAGTTCGCCAGTGACAGGGTCCCACACCAGCACCTTGAGTGGCCTCAACTGGAAGATGAGTACAAGGCCATGGTGGCATCCGAGTAAGAAGTGGTTGTCGACTTGCAAGCAGAAGCGGCCATCCGGAATACGATTGGGACGATCCATTGTAGATTTAAAACATAATTCCTCAAAGAATCCAAGGAGAGGAGGCTTGTGGCGGTGGTGGAGGCGGAAGCAGCGGGAGAAGCCCGGGTCAGATATGAGGTGGTGCCAACGCTTGGAGACGACGGAGGCGCGAGGGAGGGAGGACGGCTCCGGGGGGAGGCGGAGGAGGATCTCGGAGAGGAGGTTGTCGTCCTCCAGCGGTGGGGCTGCCGCCGGCGAGCGTGAGCGTGGGAGGAGGCGGCTACTCATCTTGTCCTCGTCACAACTCATGGGAAAGTGTGGTGGAGTCTATCAGCATCGCCATTAGCGGCTCTGCCTTCGAAAATAAAAGTACAATTTAAAGAAGAAGATCTCTTTCTAATCTCACTAATAATAGCCCCATAACCTCCTTGATTAGCTATTTCAATGTCATTGATCACCTGCTTGGAATCCGAGGCAATAATAGCGTTCTGAATCAATTCCTCAGCCACGATGTGTAGTTTTTTTTCTTGTGAAGTAGTGTACCAACCAAAGTGGAGTCACGCTGGCAGTGAGATTGAAGCCCAAAACGCCTCCCTTCTTTTCGGGAGAGACCACGAAAACTAGAGTAAAAGGAAGCCCACAGCACATAAACAGGACATAGAGATTTTTCTTCTTCTTATTCTCTGAAGCTATGCAGATTCAAATGTATCAACTACTGTACGGAATCCATAAAAGAACTACTGTACCGAATACACGTAAAAGGTGTACAAAGTTACCGCTCCCCTCAAAATGTACACAAAACGAACAAATAATACAAGATTCAATGGTGGCGGCCCCATTCATTCGTGTCTCAGAAATAGTTCTTTTCTTCTAAATAAACGAGGCAAAAGCTTTAGGGAAAAGCGGACAGAGACCAAACTACAATTCTGCGACAACGGGCATCGAGGGAAATAAGTGCAATCTATCACCGCATGGACAATGCTGCGACATCTTCTGACTCCACTGTGACCAACATAGCTTTTTATAATGTTTTGAGAGAATCTCGTATGGATGTTACCAAGGTTTTCAAACTATGTAAAGTTCATTTTCTAAATCAATCACTCTACACATGCAGCTCTGCAAGGACTTGGATGAGCAGTATGTTAATGCCAACCTAGATGATAATGACTTCCTGTGTCGAGCATCATCACCATGGTATTTGAATCTTCTTTAAGGATCTGTGCTTTGCAGTTTCTTAAGGGCAACTATTATCTCACCCTAGGTTCTTTATGATCTTATATCTCGGCTAAGGCAGCCAACATTACCTTTGGGTAGCACTAGTAGAAAAGGGGCCAATGGTCCAGGCCGGTCCAGCCCATTAGTCCCGGTTCAATTCAGAACCGGGACCAATGGGGGCATTGGACCCGGTTCGTGAGCCCCAGGGGCCGGCCGGGTCACGTGGGCCATTGATCCCGGTTCGTCTGGACCTATTGGTCCCGGTTGGTGGGACGAACCGGGACCAATGGCCCTCGCTCCTGGCCCACCACCATTGGTCCCGGTTGGTGGGCTGAACCGGGACCAAAGGACGACCATTAGTCCCGGTCCATTCTACCAACCGGGACTAAAGGGTTGGTCCTCGTTGCGGCCAAAGTTTAGTCCCACCTCGCCAACCGGAAGGGAATCAGACCGGTCTATAAGCCCCTCCCTCTCTGTCTTATTGAACTCCTCTAAAAATGAAAATGGATGCCCTTATATAGGGAATTTAGGCTAAATTCATACGAATTTCTCTTGAAATTTGTTATGAATTTAATTTGAATTTCCTCTATAAGCGCATCTATGCTCATTTCTGAGTAGCTTTTTATATAGTTTTTTTCTTTTCTGCTATATTTATTTTTTTCTTTTTATTTCTGAGTTGTAATAAGTCATTAAAAATAAGCATCTATGCTCATTTTTTAGTAAAGTTAATCATAACTATTTTTCTTCTATTTATTTTTGAATTGTAATAAGTCATTAAAAATAAGCATCTATGCTCATATTTTAGTAAAGTTAATCAAAACTATTTTTTCTTCTTTTTATTTCTGAGTTGTAATAAGTCATTAAAAATAAGCATCTATGCTCCTTTTTTAGTATAGTTAATCACAACTATTTTTTGCTTCAATTCATTTCTGAGTATCTTTTTATATAGTT
>NC_041391.1:82275386-82276276 GCF_002162155.2 Triticum dicoccoides
TATAGTTTTTTTCCTTTTCAGCTATATTTTTTTCTTTTTATTTCTTAGTTGTAATAAGTCATTAAAAATAAGCATCTATGCTCATTTTTTAGTAAAGTTAATCATAACTATTTTTTTTCTTTTTATTTCTGAGTTGTAATAAGTCATTAAAAATAAGCATCTATGCTCCTTTTTTAGTACAGTTAATCACAACTATTTTTTGCTTCAATTCATTTCTGAGTAGTTTTCTATATAGTTTTTTTTCTTTTCAGCTATATTTATTTTTTTTCTTTTTATTTCTCAGTTGTAATAAGTCATTAAAAATAAAAAAGAGGCGCAATGCTTGTTAATTTGCTTCAAGACTTTCGGAATAGTGTCAACTGCACTGCACATAGCTCTGTGCAGTCTACCGTATTTCTCAAGGCTTGAAGCTAACCAACGTGCAGGAGCATTGAGCCTCTTCGTCATCGTCTCTGCACTCATGGCTTATAAACAGCTGCGAGTGCCTCTCGCTTGGCGAGATGGGACTAAAAAAACAGCTGCAGGAAGAATCAAAATAAAATAAATAAAATAAAAAAAGTGCCACATAAAGGGCTACCACGGCCTAAATACGACTAGAAATCCAACAATGGGCCAGGATTCAGGCCCGCAATAGGCCCAATAGGCCCACATGCACATATAGTGCGTTTAGGCCCGTAAGCCTGCATTTGAGAGGAGCTCGAGAGGGCAGCGGGACTGGGGCTTATAAACCACTCTCGAGCTCCCTCAGCTAGCGAGGTGGGACTAAACTTTCGTGCCGCGACGCGGGCAACACTTGGCCTTTAGTCCCGGTTGGTGGCACCAACCGGGACCAAAGGTCTTCGTTTCCTGCCCTTTGGGTTGCTGAAAAGAGGCCTTTGGTCCCGGTTGGT
>NC_041391.1:82276536-82289472 GCF_002162155.2 Triticum dicoccoides
CGCGCCGCCCCGTCGTCGTCGCCTTCGCCGTCGCCGTCGCCTTCGCCGTCGCCGTTGCTGCCCCGCTCTGCACCTCGCCGTCGCCTTCGCCGTCGCCGTCGCCGGCCGTACGTGAGCACCTCGCCGTCGCCTTCGCCGGTCGTCACCGTCATTTTTTTGTTAGATTTAATTAGATTTTTTTGTTAGGTTAGATGTGTAGTAATTTAGATATATGTAGTTCATAGATTTTGTTATTAGATTAGATTTTTTTGGTTAGATTAGATGTGTAGCAATTAATTTGTCTAAATTATGTTAGATTTGTTTTGTTAGATTAATTAGATTTTTTTTGCTAGATTAGATGTGTGTAGTAATTTAGATATGTAGTTCATAGATTTTTTTGTTAGATTAGATTTTTTGGTTAGATTAGATGTGTAGTAATTAATTTGTTTATATTATGTTAGATTTTTTTGTTAGATTAATTAGATTTTTTTGTTAGATGTGTGTAGTAATTTAGATATGTATAGTTCATAGTTTTTTTGTTGGATTAGATTTTTTTGTATATAGTTTAGATGTGTAGTAATAAGAAGTAGTTTATATATAGTTGTTAGATTAGATGTGTAGCAATTAATGATTTTTTTGTTAGATTAGATGTGTAGTAATAAGAAGTAGTTTATATATAGTTGAACTAGCTAGTTGATTTAATAAACTAATTTATTTTACTATATATAGAAGTAGTTTGTTTTTAGTAAGTACTATTTATATATTTATTTATAGTAAGTGCTTAGTAGTTGAACTAGATAGTTGATTTAATTAATAAAACTACTTTTATTTAACTATATATAGAAGTAGTTGCCGCATCGACGTCGGCGATGCCTATCCCGCATCCTCGTCGTCGTCGACTCGGCGGTGGAGGCCTGCTTGATCAGGGCCATGTTCGGGACTGGGCTCCGCCGGACTGGTATTGGGAGGTGCTACCTTCCGGGGGACGTAGGTTGGTGAGGAGGCAGCCCGTTGTTGACCTGATCCTTGTTTGGTGGCGATCGTGTGGGCCAGTGACGGTGGTGAGGCATCCGGACACCGCAGAGGTGGTACGTCACCGTGTCAGCGAGGAGGACGAGCACGTCCGTCGCTACATGGTTGCATTGGAGGGCAAATTCGACAATACCTGACAGGTTCTTCAGGGATCTCACTGGAGCTATGATCCTGTGATGGTTCCTTATCTTTGGGTGTCCACCGCTCGCGTCGATACCCGTTGGGCGCTACGGTTCTAGTTGTATTAGTGATAATATTCGATGATGTACGGACACCAAGAGATGATGTACTTTTGCTTATAATTATTGAATGCATGCTAATTTGAATACTATATTTTATTTTATGATTTGGTTTTGCTTATTTTATGATTTGGTTTTGCTTATTTTATGATTTGGTTTTGCTTATTGAATGCTCATATTGGATAAGTTCTCCTTCATTCCCGTGTGCTAGACAATTTGATATAATAATGCATTCGGGAATGAAAACCGGAGCTACGTACATCGATCATCGATAGTCAACCCGTGATTAATAATAATGATCTAGTTTAATATTTGAATTATGAACGTAGGCCGGAAATGTCGTACTCATTGGACGACGAAAACTGCCCGGGGGAGTGCGACTGGTGCCACGACGACCGAGGTATCTGCGACAGGTTCATTGTGCTGGACGAAGATCGTCGCTTCAGCATTAAGCTCGAGGAGACCTTCGATGTTCATACGATACGCAACCGATGATAAAAGTTTTTTTCGTAATTACTCATGACTTCAACTATTTTAATCATGACAATATTTTTCATCTTTTCCAATTTGACTAGCTTATCCCATGCTTTGCAAGACGCTATGTTTTGGAGAGGATGGGTTTTGAACACCATGAAAGTTTCGAAACCAAAAAAATTATCCTAAGTACCCATCATGGTGTGGATTTTCAAGTAAAGATGTACAATGCTCAGAGTGTAACCCATTTTGGTTGAAAAAATTGGGAAGCACTTTGCAAGATGTATGGTTTTGATGAGGGTATGCTTGTTACCATGGATCTTGGTGATCCTACAATCGAGCAAGAGAGACCTACAATTTTCGTCCTTATGGATACACCTCCAATTCTTCCCCCATGTGAGCTTAACATAATTATTAAGTAATTTATATTGTTTATTTCAAAATAGTTGACAACTTATTCTCCATTGACAGCTTATTTTCATTCTTTAAAGAATGTGCGGAAGATGGTAGACAGAACCTACTACACCGAAGGCTCCGAACTAACTTATCAGGAGAAAAATCATCTGGTCGCATTTTGTACTGATCTTGAGAATTACAATGTCTACAATCAAACTCCTCAACATTATGGTCAATACGTGCCACTAGTGCACGTGTTGAACTACGGTAACTACCATGGAGATACCCTGATAAGATTTTTGTACTATTACAACATCCGTGCATCTTTTTGCACACTTCTAAAACTAGTACATCATATCATTGCTAACTACGAAGTTATTACTATGTTTTTCAACAGATAATCCCGAATGATTGTGTGCCTCATCTGATGTATACACACGGTAGCCTTCATATTTTGAACATACAACCAGGTCGTCCTACGAATCTCAACTGTCCATACCGAGTTTCTAAAATAAGTGGAGACATGAGAATCAGAGAATGGAAAAAATGTATGGACAGTCGTAAGGAGCTTCTTGGAAGCAACATTCAGCGAAGGGCAAAAATTGGAGACAGGATGATCGCCATTCTTCATAATGGAAAGTCAGGGTTTATATTGTTTTATGCTATTTTACCTTAAGGGTGTTTAGGTCCTACCTGATACTGATGATCATGTGTTAAGAACAATTATGTAGGGTTGGGTTCGATGACTATGAGGATGATGATCGTATGACTTATTATTAATAACGAGTAGAAGTTGTATGATGATGCATGATTAGTAGGACGAGTACTTGTTATTATATATGCTGATGTATGCGAGCATGCATGAGTTCTTATATCAGCGGGTAAAATGAACATATATAGCAGCAGCGTTGGTAAACCAAGGACGAAGATATAAGAGAGGACACTTCTCTCTATTAGCTAGCTAATATAACAACCTAAAAATAACCCCCAAAACCCCTAAAGCAGCCAATTTCCAAAAAAAAACATGGACTTTTGGTCTCGGTTGGTGCCACCAACCGGGACCAAAGACCCCCTGACTGGGCTCGGCGCACAGAGCCACGTGGAGGCACATTAGTCCCGGTTCTAGTTTGAACCGGGACTAATGGATGGAGGTATTAGTAACGGCCCATTAGTCCCGGTTCATGAACCGGGACTAAAGGCCCTCACGAACCGGGACTATTAGGTGTTTTTCTACTAGTGCAGATTGTCACAACGTCGTGGTGCCACCGAGGGAGCCAACAACAGTAGATGATGTGGTTGCAACACAATGTGGCGGATCCGGCGGGCCAAGGTCGCAGTGAGAAGGACGAGACAACTAAGTTGATGAGAGCGACCGGGCCACAACAATTTCCATGAAATTATTTCCCTTCGTGCTTGTGGTGGCAAAAAATACCATTAGATAATTCATAGACGTGAATAAGCTGGATGGCAATGACAGAAGTCGAATATGAGCATTATCAACCTATGAAAATAGCGAATTGAAGAAGAAAAAGAAGAATGGTTTAATAGAGGAGAAAATATGATAATCATAAAGGTATATGTTAGCTGCCATGAGTTATCTTCAAAGTGGATTTTGAGAAGACATATGATAAAGTTAAATGGCCTTTCCTTTAGCAGGCAATGCGCATGAAAGGATTTAGTGAGGCTTGGCGGAACCAAGTAGGTTCTCAAGTCTAGAAGGGTAGTGTCGGAATCAAGGTTAACGATGACATCAGCCACTATTTTCAGATACACAAGGAATTGATACAAGGGGATTCAATGTCTCCTCTCCTTTTTAATATAATGGCTGATATGCTGACCATTCTTATAGGCAGGGACAAGCATCATGGGCAAGTGGAAGGACTAGTCCCTCATCTGGTTGATGGGGGGGGGTCTCCATTTTACAATTCTTTATTTGAAAAAAGCTTAGTTGCTGGAAGAGCAAGCTAATGTCTTATGGAGGTCTGCTAGTGCTAATTAACTCAATACTTACTAGTATGCCGATGTTCCTACTTTCTTTCTTCGAGGTACCGAAAGGGGTGCGGAAAAGACTTGATTTCTTTAGATCCCATTTCTTCTGGCAGTCAGATGAGGCCAAGAAGAAATACCGTCTTGCATGATGGGATATTCTTTGCCGACCCAAGGATCAGGGAGGTCTTGGAATTGAGAACTTGGAAATTAAGAATAAATGTCTTATGAACAAATGGCTCT
Source organism: Triticum dicoccoides (assembly GCF_002162155.2). Classification (NCBI taxonomy): domain Eukaryota; kingdom Viridiplantae; phylum Streptophyta; class Magnoliopsida; order Poales; family Poaceae; genus Triticum; species Triticum dicoccoides. The sequence continues at coordinate 82,280,886 of NC_041391.1, forward strand.
ATAGGTTAAGAGACTGAATTGGAAGGTATGTGGGTACATATTTTACGTAATAAGTATTTATAGTTGAAAACTCTCGCCCAGGTCACCGTGGGACCAACTGACTCACCATTCTGGAAGGGACTCATGCGAACGAAAGACTTGTTCTTTCCTAGGGTTAAATTCTTGATTGGCAATGGGATGTCAACAAGATTTTGGGAAGATACGTGGTTAGGAGATACGCCCCTAGCCATACAACACCTCATCCCGTATAACATCGTGCAATGTAAGGAGGATTACGTTGGCACAATTTCTCAAACGACTCCCTTAAACATTCAATTTAGACGTGTGTTAGTTGGTGAATGATGGACTGCATGGATGCATTTGGTCCAGAGATTTATAGATGTTCAATTATTCGACCAACCAGATTCGACACACTAGAAGTTAGCGAGAAATGGGGTGTTTACGGTGAAATCTTTCTATATGGACTTGATAAATCCTGGCCCAATCTCGAGATCATTACATATTTGAAAGGTTAAGGTTCCCTTGCGTATTAAAATCTTTATGTGGTTCGTCCACAAGCAAGTGATCCTACCAAAGATAACTTACTTAAGAGGCGGTGGTTAGGTAGTTCGTGTTGTTGTTTTTGTGATCATGATGAAACAATACAACACTTATCCATAGAATGCCCACTCGCCAAGCTTCTTTGGAGAACAATCCATATAGCCTCTAACATTACTCCTCCAGTTGACATTGCATCATTGTTTGGAACGTGGTTAGCTGAGGTTGATAAGATTACTGCAGCTCGTATTCGGATTGGAATATGTGTGCTCATGTGGGCTATATGGAATTACAGGAATGACATGATTTTTAATAGACAAATACTTTAACTTTCTTGCAGGTCATCTGCAGACCGTCCGCTTGGATCCGTACGTGGTCCTTACTCACTCCTACGGACTTCAGGAAGCCTTTGGTTACTGAGTGCAACCAGTGAGAGATGGTAGCACGGGCTATATTCAACCGGTTCGGATGACGGTTGCATAATAGGATTGGAGTCTAGGGAGCTTGCCCTTGACATTGTCATACCGATTGTGATTTTGAGCATGTAATTTTGTTCTTTTTTCTTTGCTCCGCTTGCGAGTTGTAAGACTTATTTATTTTTCTGATATTCCGAGACCTTTTTAATAAGATGGTTGCATGCATCGTCATGATGCAGAGGTCGGGGGCATGCGTCCATTTCCAAAAAAAATGTTAGCTGCCATTAATACTGAACCACTAGAATATGTATTTATCTAGAGAAAATTCCTTATTTGACACTGTCTTAAAATCTGGTTCCTTATTTGACACTGGAAAAGTTTTTCTTCCCTATTTGACACCAATCCTAAATTTTATTCCCTATACGACACTTCCATCCATTTTGAGCCTAAATGACACGTAAAAAAACATTTTGCCCCTCATGCGGTATGTGTGTGTATGCGCGCGTGTGTGCTGTTGCGTGCATGGTGCGCGCGCACATGTGTGCTGCTGTGTGTGTGTGTGCGCGCGCGCGTGTGCTACTGCGTGTGTGTTTGCTACTGCGTGTGTATGAGCGCGCGCGTGTGTGTGCTGTTGCGTGCCTATGTGCCGCATGCGTGTGTGTGTGTGCTGCATGCGTGTGTGTTGCTGCGTATGTGTGTGTGTGCATGTGTGTTGCTGCGTGTGTCTGTTAGAGCGCGCGTGTGTTGCTGTGTGTGTGTTGCTGCATGTGTATGTGCTGCTGCGTGTGTGCTCCTGCTCCCGCACTGATGCTGCGTGTGTGTGCTACTGCCCCGCACACACACATACCACATGAGGAGCAAAAGAGTCTTTTCAGGTGTCATTTAGGCTTAAAATGAACGGAAATATCGTATAGGGAATAAAATTTAGAACTTGTGTCAAATAGGGATGAAAAACTTTTCCAGTGTCAAATAAAGAAGCAAATTTTAAGATAGTGTCAAATAAGGAATTTTCTTATTTATCTATTGCAACGCGTGAGCAATTAACTAGTTTTGAAAATAAAAAAGATGTTTGCACCCCTTCTAAGAGCGCCTGCAACGCAACATACCTGATCTAGCCGTTGGTTGATAAAAAAATAAGATCAAAAATTAAAACCCCTTCTAAGCGCTCTCCAATGGTAAGCGCTAATTCCAGACACGAAGTGGAGAACAGAAATAAAAGCAACGACTCTTTTCATAGCTGGTGCGGCAGGTGAAAAAAAGCGAAGCACCCGCTACAGTTGGTGTTGATGTCACGCCGGGAATTGATCAACTAACTGCCGATCTATGTGGAAATATATTCTAGTGTCCTCACCTAACGCCTAGCGTTGGGGATGGCCTAAGGCCCTGTTTGGTTCATAAGTCCTACGACCTTTTCTAGTCCCAATTAAAAAGTTTGTCCTTGTTTGTTTCCAGAAACTAAAAAGTCCCTAGTCCCTCCCTAAAGGTTATTAAATGACCATGTTACCTTTAATATACAGAAAAATAACAACCAAACAATATCATGGGGCAGCGGGGCAATGGATGCAGGGAGGGACATTGTTGAAAAAGTCTCAAAAAAGACTCTCCTTGAGAGTCTTCTTCATTTAGTCCAAAAAACAACTTTTAATCCCTAGTAGTCCCTCCTGTTTGGTTAAAAAGTCTTCAAAAGTGATTTTTCTAGTCCCTACATCAATAAGTCCCTGAAAACAAACACCCCCTAAGATGCTCCTAGCCGTCTTTCAAAAGCAAATTAGCGTATCATTAAATAGATCAACTAGCAAGGTCAACCGACAAACGGGCTTGCATTAACGTGCGACAATAGAGATGAACCACAACGTACTGATTCATCGAACACCTTCATGCCGGTTGACAAGTTGTGAACAGAAGTTGGATAATAGAATAGAGATAGCAAATCATGCGATTTATTCCAACATAGTCAACTTCGCAATTCGCCGGTGCATGCTTGATAGAGGGTCAATTTCCAGGTTGAGGGGGTACGAAGAAATGGAACCCAAGTAGCCATCTCACCATCTCAGCCACCAGAACACAACTCTAGATACCTGCAGAGCAATCAATGTCATGCGTCAAACAAATTTGTACTCCCTCCGTTCCTAAATATATGTCTTTGTAGAGATTCTAATATGGACTATATACGGAGGAAAATGAGTGAATCTACACTTTAAAATATGATGTCTGTAGACATCCGTATGTAGTTTGTAGTGCAATCTTTAAAAAGACTTATATTTAGGAACAGAGGGAGTACTATTCTTTAGGGGAAAATTTAAGTGTAATTGAACCTATAAACCACCCTAGAGTACCCGCCATTCCAGAGGCATCTGCGTGCGCTAGCGTTTTTTGACCGCTCGATTGATTTACTGTGGACCGAATCTTACTGCTGGCAATTACTCGTCCGTCCGTCCCTTTATACATCTACATCAGCTTCACAAGTGAATGTCAGGTGGGGCTCATTGGCTGTGGGGTCGAAAGAAGGAAGTGGTTTTTCTTAGATTTTGCGTAACCTGAGGAGTTTTACCCCAGTGGGACGATGAGAACGTGGGGGTGAAAGCCTATCCGCCAATCCCGCAGGCTCCTCGAGCCCCGTGTCTATCCTCCTCCCCCGCACTCCCCTCGTTCCCCTGTACAACCGCCGCTCTCCCCTGCCTCTCCGTCTCGCTAGAAACACCGCTGCTGGATCCCTTCCCAGTCGACGGTGGAGCCCCCATCCTAGCCCCGCACCGGAGTTCGGCGACCAAGGAGGTGTGGATCGATGATGTTGCAGCAAAGAAGAGGATGGGATATCGAGGAGGGAGCGGGCCGTTCCAGAGGAGATGGGAACGGGGGTGGGCGGTGGCGAGGCATCGGCACCAGAGACGCAGATCCGCGGCGGTGCGGGGTTGGTGACGAGGACGACCTGTGACTCCTCATGGCAAAGGTAATTTCTCATATCCCCTCCCTTCCTCTGGTGCCCTGCCGTTGTAACCCCGCCTTTGTGGAGAAGTCTCAGTTGAGGAGAGGGTGGCGCTGCTGTATCCGTTCTCCTCATACCATGTGTTTCCCTTTCCCCTTCCTCGATCTGCTTTTTCCGTTGTTCTCACTTTGAGCATGGGCTGATGTGCAGGCTCGACCTATTATTTTGCAGGTCTTGCTCGCCGTTGGTTGTAACATCATCGTCTCCGAGGCAGGTTTGTCTGAGAGGTACGCACCGGTGAATCAATATGTTTGCCCGTCCATGCATCTTTGGTACTATCTGCTTGATAATGTTTCTTTAGAGGAAACCATTTCTTCTAGGCCAGGGGTGTTTCTTTGGGCTATAACCAATGCGATGTCTCCATCTACTAGGTAGTTGTTTTCTTCCAATGGCTACATGTACTTATATAGTTTGTTAACTTCTTCTCGGCTTCTTTTATATGCGTGTGTATGGACAAATTAATGGGTCTTTGTGTTGGTTGTTCCTTCCTCGCCGATATGGCAACAATTTTAGATGTTGTCCAGTTAAGGTTCATTGTAAATAATAGTGGATGTTGGGCTGCCTCCACACCGCAAGACATGGAGATGGCTGACGCCGGAACCGGTTGTTGAGGTCGAGTACGCCCCTTTGTCGTCGCCGTCTATATCCGTTATAGTGCTGCTGCGGTTTGGCTTTTCCTTGGTGTTCATAATCTCAGGATGACACTTGATTTCAGTGTAAGGAGCTTGCCGGCACCGGATTCAGCAGGGTGGAGATCTATGAGGCCTTTCTTTCTTGTGGGATTCCCACACATCTTGCAAGTTCAAGGGGGCGAGCTCAGCTGAATGCGTGTCGACGTAGTGTACCTTTGCAAGCCGAGTATCTTGCTCTAATTTGTTGACAGGGTAATAGGTACAGTCAACAATCCATAGTCAATAAAAGAGATTATGTGCTGCAGGTAGCCAAGAAGGTTTATGAATGTCTCAGTATTTTGTCGGAACAAGCCTCAGAGTTAATAACATACTTCAGAAGTCAGAAAAGATTGGTTTCATGCAGATGCCATTATAACATTTGTTTATTTCCAGGGTAGTTTTTCTATTTATAGATGTATCATGTAGGTAGAGTAAAACATCCTCTTGGTCTCTTTTCTGTGGTCTGTGGTTGTAGATTAAAATTGGTGCATTCATGCGAAAAAGATCAAATTGATCCCTGTATATACAAGTGAACTGTAGAGAAAGATTCCACACGGCGTTGGCTTTAGGGAAGTAACATGCGAATAAAGAAGAGAGATTATAGAGTGAGATGATGTTGTTTCTCGCTATATTCTCAACTGAACTGAGTATCATACAAAGATATCATATTTCCAATCATGCCTCTGGGAATAATAGCATTCAGGTAGTCATGCTGAGTTTTCTATCATCCAAATAAGAGCACACTTGCCTTTTTTTATGCGTAGCACACTTGCCTTTGTTTTACCATACAGATTAAATGTTGAGAAGTATATTGTTCTGATTGCTTATTCAATGTATTGATAATAGTATGATGCATGCCGACTCTTATTCTCCTATGCTTTCCTAAGGAGCACTTCTAAGGATGTAAGGAAAGGCATTTCTTTCCCAAGCTTATTGACTGCATATCTCCTGGTCCTGGCATTTGGTATGTGCAGTTGAGTTATTTGCTATCCTAGTCTATAACAATGTAAGGCCTAGGATCCGAACTGGAAATTATAGCCTTGGTGGATTGATTTTACCTTTGTTCCAAGGAGCTGAACTGGAAATTATATCCTTAGTACATTGATTTTACCTTTATTTGATTCATCACAAGTGTTCATTGTTTAGGATTTCTGATTGTAGTGACTGAGAAACATATTTGCAAATTTTGTATTTGTTCGACATGAAAGCACCTTTCTTTGTGGTTGGAGAAGGAATGAATCCATCACAGTGCTCCCTAAGAGGGCACAAGCTGTTGTTCTCTGTAATCCAGCACATGGGAACCTCATCAGGATATGCCAAGTAGTCTGGACAAACTTTGCTGAGTCTGGTGGGAAGAATCTCTGTATAAGGTTAAGAGAGATTATAATACTTTGTCACCTTGTGCCGTTTTTGCAGAAATGGCAAATTAATGAAAAAAGTTCTCAATACTTGCATTTTTTCCCGCCTTTTTCCAGCTGCATGTGTTGCTTGCGGTCTGTAGTGCCACTCTTTCAGCTTTTGCGTTGCCTACAATTTCTATGATTCTATCTGATGTTTAGTCTTCATGTTTAACTATGCACCAGAATTCCATTTGACTACTCCTAAATTCTCAAGCTACCATAGAGGTCTATTGGTCTTGCTATCTCCAAGGAGAAATGGTAGATGCCTAACACGCATGTGGGTTTAGACAATGTTTTTAAAAATTTCATGTTCCTCGCTGCCGAAAGGGTGTTAGCCGTCACTTATCAGTTTGCTTGTTTGAGATATCTGTTCTTTCTCCATTGTAGGTAAGGTCATTTCAAAGGAATCTTTGCATGAGAGGGTGGCAAATTTTATGTAATGATTGCTGTCAAACAGGCCAAGGTAATTCTTTTCTACAGCTGTGCTATGGATAACAATCCATTATTTTACTGATTATGCTGTTCTGGATGCTTCACATCTCAGAATTTGTAATGTAGCTGACATGATAGTATTATATTGTTTTACTATGAAAAACCCTTGAATGTTATACATAAATGCTCACTTTTCAATCCTGGCTCAACTATGACTATGTATTGTGATGTAACCATACAAGGAACAAAACATGATTCCAGATGAATAACTTGCGTGAGATTCTGATTCGCCCATCCAATTCTATGGCTGAATCTGAAACCTGGAGGTCGTTAGTAGGGAGATGCCTGTTGAGCTGCTAATCTTTCCCTCATGGCGTGACAGTGTTTAGAGTCAAGATTAGTGTTGCAGAACCAACAGTCTCCTTCATCTGGGGGGTGCATTATATAATAACCCATATTGGCCATCTTTAGGGATGAACGATAACTGGTGCAGCTCAAGGTCGTCCTCAATGCTACCTGATGATGTTATGTACCTAGGGTAGGGGCATAGACCTATCTAGGATACCATACCCAAGGACGTCCTTAGACGAAGCTACCTTTCAGTCGACCAAGAGAGACTCCACTCGACCAAGAGAGACTCCACTCGACCGACTGGAAGACACTCGACCATGAAGACTCACTCGACCATCCACTACCAGAATTAACGTAGTTGCCGACGGCCTCATCTATGCCGACGGCCCCCGTAGGCATAGATGGATATATCCCGACGGCCTAGGGCAGGCCGTAGGCGTAGAAAAGCCGTCGGCATATGTCGATCTACGCCGACGGGGGCCGTCGGCATACTACCGCCGTCGGGACCTCTAGAGGTATGCCTACGGGGGTCGTCGGCATACTACCGCCGTCGGGACCTCTGGTGGTATGCCTACGGGGCCGTCGGCATAGGTGAGGCCCGCCTACCTGGTCAGTAGCGACCATTTGACGGCGTCGGAACTATGTCGACAGGGCTAACGGCGGCCGTCGGCATTGAAATTGAACATAAAAAGGGGAAAAATGAGACAAAAACTATGCCTACGGCTAAGCCGTAGGCATAGGGCTACCACGAGCTACCAGAGGGCGCCACGTGGAGCCTATGCCTACGGCTAGGCCGTCGGCATACATATGAAACTATGCCTACGGCTAAGCCGTCGGCATAGCCTGGCATAAATATGTTGACATCACCGATCCGCGCCGCCTCCACATCATCGATCCGAGGGGGAGGGGTCTGTGGTGTGACAGAGATATGCCGACGGCATAGCCGTCGGCGTAGGCCTGGCCCATGCCCTTCGTCACGTCATCAATCCGCGTGCATCGTCACGTCATCGATCCCTGACCGTGTGCGCAGCTATGCCTACGGCCTTACCGTAGGCATACCTGCCGACGGCTATGCCGACGGCTATGCCGTCGGCATAGGGCTGGCCCATGCCCTCTGCCACATCATCAATCCACGTGCATCGCCACGTCATCGATCCATGGCATTGGAGCTCGGTGTGCGCAGCTATGCCTACGGCCTTACCGTAGGCATACCTATATTTCTATTTTATTTTTATTTTTTTACTATTATTTATTATTTTCTTTTTTTACAATACAAATGTGCCTTGTCTAAACAAAAATCATACCCCAATAGTATATCAATAGCCCCCCTCATGGACGTTGCTGCCGCCGTGTCACGGAGGGGGGAACTGGTCGACATCGGAGGGAATCTGGTTAGAGGGTGACCTTCGGGGCGTAGCTATGCCACCGAAACATCGCACGACTCCTGATGCATGTGTGAAAGTGTTGTGGCATGCGTAGACACCCGTCTTGGGGCTCCGTGGTGTAGCCCCCCTTGCACGTATGGCAGCGCCGCCGTCACTTGGAGTGGGAATCATGTAGGTGCGGTAGGACCGGAGGGAATCTAGTGGTGGGTTGTGTCTAGACCGTGTTTGGTGATGTTTCTATGGGCAGACCTGTTGCAACCAGGTGGAAAAGACCACTGGTCAAAGCCCATCCGGCAAAAGTCAAAGGGCTAGATCTCCTGGTCAACTAGGATTCCGGGTGACCTTCGGCGCGTAGCTATGCCACCGAAACATCCGCACGGCTCCTGATGCATGTGTGAACGTGTTGTGG
>NC_041391.1:82290090-82290994 GCF_002162155.2 Triticum dicoccoides
ACCTGGAGGGGGAATCGTGCGGGTGCGGTAGAACCGGAGGGAATCTAGTGGTTGGTTGTGTCCAGACCATGTTCTGGGATGTTGTTATGGGCTGACCTGTCGCAACTAGGTGGAAGAGACCACTGGTCAAAGCCCATCCGGCAAAAGTCAAAGGGCTAGATCTCCTGGTCAACTAGGATTCCGGGTGACCTTCGGCGCGTAGCTATGCCACCGAAACATCGCACGGCTCCTGATGCATGTGTGAACGTGTTGTGGCATGCGTAGACGCCCGTGTTGGGGCTCCGTGGTGTGGCCCCTTCCATGGATGGCAGTGCCGTCGTCACTTGGAGGGGGAATCGTGCGGGTGCTGTAGATATCACAACAACAGAAAAAACATTACATTCCTGATTGCACTAATTTTCCATGCAATTTGTTCACTCTCGTATTTAACAACCAATAAATAATAAAATTATCATAAGTACATAAGCTATTAGTTATCCATAATATTTTTCTTTTTCCTCAACAGTGGCATTTTAATTTTGTCTATTCCGGTTTGTTTAGTCATTAAACTGATCAATGTTCTGACAGGAAATGAAATTTATTCCTATCTTCCAAACCATCGTGCTCGCAAAAAAAAACTGATTAGCTATGTAGTCTGTGAGTTCTACACAATTTAGACAAAAAAAAGTGCTCGCAAAAAAAGTCATCGCAAAAAAAAGGCCACTCGTGCCTTATCCATCTCGCTCCGACCACTCGTGCCTCCACGCCGCTTGATCCACCCCGACGCCGCCCTTGATCTTCGCCGCCGCCGCCCCCTTCTGCGCCGGCGCCGCCCCCGCCCGGGCCGCATCGTGGCGTTCCCGCCCTGCACCGCGCGCCCCCGTCCCCGCCCTGCACCGCGCGCCCCCGTCTCCGCTCCGCACCA
>NC_041391.1:82291885-82292529 GCF_002162155.2 Triticum dicoccoides
TGGTGACCTTCGGCGCGTAGCTATGCCACCGAAACATCGCACGGCTCCTGATGCATGTTTGAACGTGTTGTGGCATGCGTAGACGCCTGTCTTGGGGCTCCGTGGTGTGGCCCGCCTTCCATGGACGGCAGTGCCGTCGTCACTTGGAGGGGGAATCATGTGGGTGCGGTAGAACTAGAGGGAATCTAGTGGTGGGTTGTGTCCAGATCGTGTTCGGGGATGTTGCTATGGGTTGACCTGTCGCAACCAGGTGGAAGAGACCACTGGTCAAGGCCCGTACGACAAAAGTCAAAGGGCTCGAACTCTTGGTCAACTGGGAGTCGGGGTGACCTTCGGGGTGTAGCTATGCCACCGAAACATCGCACGGCTTCTGATGCATGTGTGAACGTGTTGTGGCATGCGTAGACGCCCGTCTTGGGGCTCTGTGGTGTGCCCCCCCTCCACGTACGGCAGCGCCGCCGTCACTTGGATGGGGGAATCATGCGGGTGCGCTAGAACCTGAGGGAATCTAGTGGTGGGTTGTGTGTAGACCGTGTTTGGTGATGTTTCTATGGGCAGACCTGTCGGAACCAGGTGGAGGAGACCACTGGTCAAAGCCCGTCCAGCAAAAGTCAAAGGGCTAGATCTCCTGGTCAACTGGGATT
>NC_041391.1:82322289-82380771 GCF_002162155.2 Triticum dicoccoides
TCCCTCACCGTAGCTGCATCTCCACCACGGCCGAACCTCCGCCGTCGCCGAGCTCGCCGTCGACGTAGCTCCGGTGACCATTTGGTCACCCCGACGAGTCCAACACGTTCGCAAGAACCAGTAGAGCCCCCCTAGCGCCTCATTTTGCTCGACTTCGAGCTCCAGCACCAGTCCCGCGCACGACCGAACCCCGGCGGCCGCAGCCGAGCTCACCGCCGTCAACTCCGGCCACCCCGACCCCAACTGACTCCGCCAAGAGCCGCGGGTCGTCCTCAGCTTCACTCCGGTGGTCGCCACGGTCCATTTGGTGGCCGAAACAACCAAAACCACTATCGCCGCCGCACTGTTGGTCGCCGCCGGCCAGAACTCCGGCGAGCTGACGTGGCCTAGATGATTAACCACTAATCCACCACCCCCAGACGCTGACAGTGGGTCCCCAGGGCTTAGTCAAAGCTAACCAGCCCCGGGTCAACGCGGGATTAGCCCCTGGTCACTGACGTGTGGATCCCACACGTCAGGTTTGACCCGAGCCAGCTCTGTTGACCTGCTGATGTCACTGTGATGTCAGGCTGACGCAGTAAATGTAATTCTGGATTTAAATTAAATCAGGAAATTCCAGAATATTATTTAAACTTCAAAAATTCATAACTTTTATTCTGTAACTCCAAATTGGACAAATAATATATGAAAAATGATCAGAAAAATCCAATCTATCCATCTGTATTATTTTCATGCATGATCAAACAAGTTAAATTGATGTTTTAATCAGAACAAGAAAAGGCACTTTAAAAGGCCATATTTGAATTTGAAATTTGAATCTTTGATTCAAATTTGTTCAAACCCTCCTGGCTTTAGTTGCATTAGCCCAACACACTCATATTGCCATGTTTCATGCATGCATCATATTGTTGCACATTGTTTGGTGATGCCTGTGTATCGTTATCCTTTGCGACAGGATCTGTCCCCGAGGAGTACCGTGATTACCCTAACGAAGAGTCGTATCCGTGCAACGAACCATCAGGCAAGCAACCAACCATTTGATCATATCGATACAATCCCATGTTCTCGCTCCTGCTCTCTTTTACTGCATTAAGACAACGCGATTCAAGCTGCTGTGTGCTACGGTAGTTGAACCCATTTCCTCTGCATGACCTGTCATTGCCACAGTAACTAGATGAAACCCACTAGCATGTGTAGGAGTTGATTGAGCCATATGTATGTGTTGTTCCTACCTTGCTATGCCTGCTATGCTTAGAGTTGTGTCAGGTCTGGTTCATCTGGGAGATGGGCTAGAGTGAAATGATTATGTCGGTAATGAGAGTGGTGTGGTGAACACGATTTGGTAAAGGTATCGATGAGAGGCCATGTAGGAGTACATGGTGGGTTGTTTCATTGAAGCCGACCCTAAGCACTGAGATCTGTATGTGTGATTTAAGAACCAGCTACTACCATGCATTGGGCCCGAAACCAATGGACCCTCTCGACTTCTTATTCACCCTAGCTCTCCGTCCAGGAGTTGCAAGTAGTTTCTGGTGTTTGTAGCCTACTGGAGGCCGTGGACAGCGCTGACCGTAGGGGTGGGCTGTGATGCGGTAGGTACGTGGCTGGGTGTACCGAATACCCGTTAGGTATCTCGGGAACCCTGTTCACATCGTTCGGGGCCGTATGGGAAACCTCGGCCGGACTCCCTGCGGATGGAACCTGAATAGGCGATAAACCTGGACTGGAGCCTTAGGTGATTAGGTAGGTCGTGGCCGACACCCACGTTGGGCTTCCGCTTGAAGGTTGCCGAGTACATGTCGTGTAAACGACGGTAAGTGGTGAGAGCGTGTATGAAGAAGTACACCCCTGCAGGGTAAACATGATCTATTCGAATAGCCGCGTCCGCGGTAAAGGACTACTTGGTTGCCTATACAGTTCATAGACAAGTAAATGGAAACTACTAAAAGCCTCAAGATAAGTGTGAGTGCCGAGGATGGCTCTTCCGTAGGAAGACGGAGGTGGATCCTCGGTAGTGTATTGAAGTGGTGAGTAGTGGACTCGTGTGCGCAAAACTATTTCAAATTGGAGTATCGTAGGATAGTCTAGCCAAGAGTCAAAGCTGGCTTGCTGCAATAACTCCACCAACCCTTCTTGATACTATGCATGTTTGTAGGATCTGATGTAAGTCTTGCTGAGTACCTTTGTACTCATGTTGCTATAATCTACATTTTTACAGAAGACGCTGCAACCCCTTCTGATGGGTTCTATGTAGACGTTGACATCAACGAGTAGGCTAAAGACCCAGGTGGTGACCCTGAGCTTGTGAAGGACCACGTAGTATAGCCAGGCTTTCCAAAGCCTCTTTTATTTTACTAGTTGTCTGTACTCAGACAAGTTACTTCCGCTGTTGGCTTGTATGATTGTATGACTTGTATGTTGGGTCGTGAGACCCGTACCTTTGTGTGTATGCTATGTATGGCTCCCTGAGCCTTAAATAAAGTACTTGTGTCGTAGAGTCATGTTGTGATGCTTCGTTGTATTTGCACATATCGAGCATATTGTGTGTATGATTGAAATGCTTGGTATGTGTGGGATCTGACTATCTAGTTGTTTATCTTTAGTAGCCTCTCTTACCGGGAAATGTCTCCTAGTGTTACCGCTGAGCCATGGTAGCTTGCTACTGCTCTGGAACACTTAGGCTGGCCGGCATGTGTCCTTCTTCGTTCCTGTGTCTGTCCCTTCGGGGAAATGTCACGCTTTGAGTACCGGAGTCCTGTTAGCCCGCTACAGCCCGGTTTACCGGAGTCCTGCTAGCCCAGTGCTACAGCCCGGACCCACTTGCTGATGACCGACACGTTCGAAGCTGGGTCATGGATGCCTGTCCCTGTAAGTCTGTGCCACTTTGGGTTTACGACTAGTCATGTCAGCCCGGGCTCTTTATCATATGGATGCTAGCGACACTATCATATACGTGAGCCAAAAGGCGCAAACGGTCCCGGGGAAAAGGTAAGACGACACCCGTGGGAATACCGTGCGTGAGGCCGCAAAGTGATATGAGGTGTTACCAGCTAGATCGATGTGACATCGAGTCGGGGTCCTGACAATTTCCTTTGCCATCTCATTCGCCTTTGGCCAGTAAAATCCGGCTCGGTATGCTTTGGCCACGATGGTCCGAGAGGACGCATGATGACCACAGGTTCCCGAGTGGATATCATTAAGGATGATTCGACCTTCTTCTGGTGTTATGCACTTCTGACCAACTCCAGTCGCGCTTTCTCTATATAACTGTCCTTTGATTATGGTAAAGGCTTTAGATCGACGGACGATCTGTCGAGCCTCTTCCTCATCCTCCGGAAGCTCTTTTCTCAGGATATACGCGATATACGGAACTGTCCAGTCGGGAATGACCACCAAGACCTCCATGACCAAGTCGACCACTGCTGGGACTTCAACCTCAGTCGGATCTGTGGCACTCTTGGGCTGTGGAGCTTCTTCGGTGAAAGGATCTTCTTTGACTGACGGAGTGTGTATATGCTCCAAGAACACACCACTCGGAATGGCTCCTCTCTTGGAACCTATCTTTGCTAGATCATCAGCTGCTTGATTTTTCAGTCGGGGTATATGATGGAGATCCAACCCCTCGAACTTCTTTTCCAGCTTCCTCACTGCACTGCAGTATCCAGTCATGGCTGGGGTTCTCACATCCCACTCCTTCATCACTTGGTTGACCACTAAATCTGAATCGCCATAGACCATCAGGCGACGGACGCCGAGTGAAATGGCCATGCGCAATCCGTATAAGAGGGCCTCATACTCTGCCTCATTGTTGGAGGAATCAAAGTGAATCTGGAGCACATATCTGAGCTTATCTCCTCTGGGGGAAACCAGGACAACCCCAGCACCGGAACCATTCAACATCTTAGAGCCATCAAAAAACATGGTCCAATGCTCCGAGTGAACTTCAGTCGGCTGCTGCTGTTCAATCCACTCGGCGAGGAAATCTGCTATTGCCTGGGACTTAATGTCTTTCTTTGCTTCAAACTTGATATCAAGGGGAAGAAGTTCAATCGCCCATTTCGCCACTCGACCAGTTGCATCTCTGTTGTGCAAAATCTCTGATAGTGGAGCGTCGCTGACGACTGTGATGGAATGATCAGAGAAATAATGAGCAACCTTCTTTATGGTCATGTATATTCCATACACAAGCTTCTGATAATGAGGATATCTCTGCTTGGATGGAGTCAAGACTTCAGACAAATAATACACTGGGCGCTGAACTTTGAAAGCTTTTCCTTCTTCTTCCCGCTCGACCGTAAGCACTGTACTGACGACTTGTCCTGTGGCTGCGATATAAAGCAATAGAGGCTCTTTGCTGATTGGAGCAGCAAGCACCGGCTGGGTGGAGAGCAGAGCTTTTAGCTCGGCAAACACTGCATCAGCTTCTGGAGTCCACTCGAACTTGTCTGCCTTCTTCATTAGTCGGTAAAGAGGCAATGCCTTTTCACCGAGTCGTGAGATGAATCGACTTAATGCGGCCAAGCATCCAGTAAGCTTCTGGACATCGTGCACTCGCACAAGGCGTTTCATTCGGAGAATAGTGCCGATCTTTTCTGGATTAGCGTCGATCCCTCGCTCGGAAACGAGAAAACCGAGTAACTTGCCACCAGGAACTCCGAATGTGCACTTTGATGGATTGAGCTTGATATCATACCTTCTGAGGTTGGCAAATGTTTCGGCAAGGTCAGCGAGCAGGTCGGAACCTTTTCGTGACTTGACGACGATATCATCCATATACGCTTCCACATTCCGACTGATTTGAGTGAGTAGACACTTCTGAATCATTCGCATAAATGTGGCTCCGACATTCTTGAGGCCGAATGGCATGGTGATATAGCAGAAGCACCCGAATGGAGTGATGAAAGCTGTTTTACCTCGTCGGGTCCGTACAGACGGATCTGGTGGTACCCGGAGTAGGCGTCTAGAAAAGACAATCTCTCGCATCCCGCGGTCGAGTCAACAATTTGATCTATGCGAGGGAGAGGAAAATGATCTTTCGGGCAGGCCCGGTTGATGTGCTTGAAATCAATGCACATTCGGAGCGATTTGTCCTTCTTAGGAACCATGACGACATTAGCGAGCCATTCGGAGTGGTATATCTCTCGGATAAATCCTGCCGCCAACAGTCGAGCCACTTCCTCACCAATGGCTTTTCTCTTCTGGACGGCGGACCGCCGAAGATGCTCTTTGACTGGTTTTGCTGATGAGTCGACTCTTAGGCGATGCTCAGCCAGTCCCGTGGGAACACCTGGCATGTCAGCGGGCTTCCATGCAAAAATGTCCCAGTTCTCACGGAGGAACTGGATGAGCGCTTCTTCCTATTTAGGGTCGAGTGTTGTGGAGATGTGGGTCGGGGCTGCATCGGGGTCGGTCGGGTGAATGTGAACAGGCTTCGTCTCACCGGACGACTGAAATGCAGATTCTGTGGCGGGTTTCTTGGATCGCAGCAAATCACTCGGATCTGCGTTTTGCTTGTATTCTTCAAACTCGACCGCTGTCACCTGGGAATCAGCAATCTTTGAGCCCTTCTGAAAGCACTCTTCTGCCTTTTTCCGATCACCGGTGACAGTGATCACTCCTTTGGGGCCGGGCATCTTCAATTTGAGGTACACATAACATGGTCGAGCCATGAACCGTGCATAAGCTGGTCTCCCCAAAATGGCATGATATGCACTCTGAAAATCCACGACCTCAAACATCAACTTCTCTTTGCGAAAATGTTTCGAATCACCAAACACCACGTCCAGAGCTATTTGGCCGAGTGACTCGGCTTTCTTCCCTGGTATAACTCCATGAAAGCTCATGTTACTGGTGCTCAGTCGGGACATCGGAATGCCCATTCCTTTCAGTGTGTCTGCATACAACAAATTCAGCCCGCTACCATCGTCCATCAGCACTTTTGTCAGTCGAGTGCCTTCGACAACTGGATCGACCACCAAAGCTTGCCTCCCAGGGGTGGCAATATGAGTCGGGTGATCAGATTGGTCGAATGTGATGGGTGTTTGGGACCATCTCAGATAATTTGCTTTTGCTGGGGTAACCATGTTCACCTCGTGGTTAATGACTTTCAATCGACTCTTGCTTTCCACATCTGCAAAGATCATCAGAGTGGAGTTGACATGCGGATATCCTTCCTCACTGTCCTCCTTGTCTTCGGCCTTGTCCGACTCCTTTTCCTTGTCTTTAGACTGTTTTTCTTGAAACTGCTGGATCAGGAGTCGACATTGGCGAGTGGTATGCTTTGGGTAAATGATATTCCCCTCTTCGTCTTTCTTCGTGTGGATGTGACACGGCATATCCATCACGTCGTTCCCTTCTTTATCCTTTACCTTCTTAGGGTTCCAGGATCCTTTTGGTTTCCCTTTAAAGTTTCCATGAGTCACGGCCAGAGCCTCTCCAGGAGCTGCCGGTTCAGCCTTCCGCTTCTGTTTCCGACTGGTGTTTCCCTTCTCCGACTGGCTCGGCTTGTGCTTGCCGCTTCGGAGTCGGTCTTCTTCTTCGCCGTTGGCGTACTTGGTAGCAATTTCCATCATCCGACTCAAGGTCATGTCTCCGGTTCGACCAAATTTCAAACTCAATTCTCTGTTCTTGACACCATCCTTGAAGGCGCAGACTGCCTGATGATCAGACACATTCTCCACAGTATGGTGCAGAGTGATCCATCTCTGAATATACTCCCTGAGAGTCTCATTGGTCTTCTGCACGCAGACTTGCAGCTCCGTCAATCCAGCCGGTCGCTTGCAAGTTCCTTCAAACGTTCTGACGAACACTCGGGATAGATCTTCCCAAGTGTAAATGCTGCTAGGAGGTAACTGATTCAACCACGCTCTGGCAGAACCTTCCAACATGAGGGGCAAATGCTTCATGGCCACCTCGTCATTCCCACCACCAATCTGAACCGCCACTCGGTAGTCCTCAAGCCAAGTTTCGGGCTTAGACTCACCGGTGAACTTGCTGACTCCTGTTGCCAACCTGAAATTGGGAGGAATCACTGCGGCTCTGATAGCTGTGCTGAAACATTCCGGACCAGAAACGTGCACTCGACTGCTCATGGGCGCATCTCTGTCGAGTCCACCTCGATGGGCTCTGTTCTGGTCGACCAAGCCTTGCACGATAATGGATCGCGCGTCGAAGCCTGGTTTTCTGGGGTCGACCGGAACTCTTCGCCCCGCACTGAGCTGACGTCTGTCATCTTGTTGCCGAGGAGCGTAAGACCCACCCCTCGGAGGGGACGTGGGCACTCGACACCTATCATCTAGTCGTGTTGGTCTCCATATTGGTCTCGCCGATTCTCGCGCCCTTCACGCCGCGGAGGCGATATGGGACTGTGAGCCGACTGAACCGTATACGCAGCGACGGATCGACTGTGAATTCTGTTGCGCGACTGCGACATGGCTGAATTCTGATCTCCTACTGCCCGGAGCAGATCCCTGATCTGCATCAAGCCTCTGCCAGCTTCCGACTGAGAGGGTTGGATGGACTCTGCTATACAGGTCGCAGCTGCTAAATTCTGGATTGGGGTTCGATATACCTGAGTCGGCGGGAAGAGTTGACGTCGATTGGCGTTGGGAACTCGTTGCCGCGCGCGCTCGTCGAGTGCTCGCTGAAGATTCTCCAGGCGAGCGCGTTCGGCCAAATTGGCCAAACGTGCCTCCTCCAAGGCGCGAGCCTTGGGTGTTTCTCCTGCGATGGGAGTATGCAGGGCATCCATGTTTCTGCGGCGAAGTTCCTCTCTTTGCAGAGAGTCGAGTGGCTCGGGCTGGTACTCTTCGTGGTCTCGTGCGGGGTCGCCTCCGTCGCCTGCCCCACCATCACGGGCGAAGCCAGGGGGGCTGCGAGGCCCGTCGACCATCAGGATTTCCGCTGCTGGATCGCTGCTATCGCATTCGGATGCAGTCTCTACGGAGCCAGTCGACAGATCGAACAGGCCGTAGAGAGATTCGTCGGGCTCGATTGCCGCAACTTGGGTGGTGGCCGTCTGGCGAGCCACCGCGTGTCTCACCCACCGCTGAAGCCTCGACCGACCCGAGCGCTTGCGCTGGCGGGAGACCGGGAGGGTGGTCGATAGGGGAGTCGACCGATATGGGGTCGACGGTTGCCGCAGCAGAACGCCGCGAACACATGCGCGAAAATGCGTCGCACCGCGGACGGGGAGCGCATCGACGTCGAGTGGAGCCTCCTGGAGCCAGGCGGAGTCGTCGGCGATGAAGGTGAGAGCACCGAGACGAATCTCTCGACCCTCGACCAAAACTCCAGCAGCTACCATGATGAAAGTACTCGGAAGAATCGCAACTTCTCCACAAAATCGCTAAAACACCTGCCCCACGGTGGGCGCCAACTGTCGTGGATCTAAATCTGACAGTAGAGTGGGGGGTAGGTATGGATAGGCAAGGTCCTAGCTATGGAGAGGTTGTAAACACAAGAGATGTACGAGTTCAGGCCCTTCTCGGAGGAAGTAAAAGCCCTACGTCTCGGAGCCCGGAGGCGGTCGAGTGGATTATGTGTATATGGATTACAGGGTGCCGAACCCTTCTGCCCGTGGAGGGGGGTGGCAGTGCGCCAGGACCCCAGCCAACCCACGTAATGAAGGGTTTAAGGTACATTAAGTCCGGGGCATTACTGGTAACGCCCCACATAAAGTGTCTTTACTATCATAAAGTCTACTTAATTACAGACCGTTGCAGTGCAGAGTGCCTCTTGACCTTCTGGTGGTCGAGTGAGTCTTCGTGGTCGAGTCCTTCAAGTCAGTCGAGTGAGTCCCTCGTAGGTCGACTGGAAGGTGATCTCTTCTAAGGGTGTCCTTGGGCAGGGTACTTAGATCAGGTCTGTGACCCTACCCTAGGTACATGACTCCATCAGTATTGTTGGGGGGACCTGTGCAGAATCGCTGGCAGTACGGCCCTGAGAGACAGAACAAGCATCTCCGAAAGAAATGTGGAAACAAAGCTAAGATTGAAGCTTCCATAGCCGAGGCAGTTATCCTAGAGGAGGTGGCAGACCTCAGGACGTCATACTATCCAGACCACGTTCCCCATCTGCATAACAAGGTGCCTCGATACAATATAGAAGAGCCCAAGTATCAACCCAGGCTCCATCTATTCAACGCGCAAGGTGGGAGGGCTGGGGCCTCGAAATGTTATAACATGCCACGACAAGAGTGGGAGGACCTCATGTTCTATATTTTACACAACATCAAGGAAGTTGAGGAAGTGTGGATGAGGTAATACCACTACACCATTCCTTTATGTCTTCCACATCATCATGTTCTATGTTCACTTAGTCCCGGTCTAACACCGCTTTTCTTTTTTTAGTGATTTCGTTCAAGAGGAATGGACGGGAATGAATCCTCCTACTGAGGCGGAGGCACTTACTCTTCTCCATCATGGAAACCCTGGACGTAAAAATTTTGTTGCTTGGTTCATGGAGAAAGTAATTTTCCACACTCCACTATTAAATATCTAGTTCAACATTTATTAGTTAACTAATGCACGCAACAATTTCAATTATACTTGTAGGGAAAAGATCCGAACATATCTATGGATGATGAATTGAGATGGGTTTCCATGGGTTTTGACCCTACCGTCATGACATGTAAAAAGTATGATGTGAATGGGTATCGCTTCCATACAGAGGAGCACCAGAACAGCCGGCCTGATCCCAAAACTATAAATACCGGAGTGTACACCCCCGGTCAAAATTCAGTAGACTACTACGGAAGGGTACAAAATATATACGAGATTAAATTCCACCAGGGGTGCGAGACCCTAAGTCTGCCTGTGTTCAAATGTCGATGGTTCGATCCGTGGGAGGGGGTAAAACATACGCCTTCCATTGGTTTGGTCGAAGTTAAACCATCAACCGTCTACGCCGGAGCCGATCTCTTCATTGCGGCTACTCAAGCTACACAAGTATATTATCTGCCTTACCCATGCCAGAAAGAGTACCTAAAGGGTTGGGAAGTTGTGTTCAAGGTGTCGCCACATGGTAAGCTACCGAACCCGAATAAAGATGATTACTACAACATTAACCCCATGACATACGAGGGAGTGTTCTATCAAGAGCAACCTGATGATGATGATGTGGTTAGAAACGATGAACACGTGGCAGGGTTATGCCTACGGCCTAGCCGTAGGCATAGTTTCAAATCAATGCCGACGACTAGGCCGTAGGCATAGTCCTGCCACGTGGCGTCTCCTCTATGGGAGGCACTTGACGGCGGTCACCGTTAGCATGGAATGTTGCTGACGGCCCTGGCCGTCGGCATGATGTACGGACACCGTCGGCAAATTATCTATGCCGACGACTTTTCTATGCTGACGGCATCCCGAGATACGCCGACGTATATTATGCCGACGGCCCTATGCCTACGGGGGCCGTCGGCATAGGCCTATCCCAACGGGAATCAGGGCTATGCCTATGGCCTGGGCCGTAGGCATAGGGGTTTATTCTGGTAGTGATCAGGAGTTCAGGATCTACTCTGTATCCAAACGGTCTGTAATTAAGTAGTCTTAATGGTCATGATGACACTTTATGTAGGGCATTACCAGTAACGCCCGGCCTTAATGTACTTTAACCCTCTGCTACGTGGGTTGGATGGGGTCCTGGCGTCCTCTATATAAGCCACCCCCTCCACTGGTAGAAGGGTTCGCACCCCTGTAACTCATATACACATAAACCAGTCGACCGCCTCCGGGCTCCGAGACGTAGGGCTTTTACTTCCTCAGAGAAGGGCCTGAACTCGTTAAACACTCGTGTGTACAACTACTCCATAGCTAGGATCTTGCCTCTCCATACCTACCCCCCATTCTACTGTCAGACTTAGAACCACGACAGTTGGTGCCCACCATGGGGCAGGTGTCTTAGCGACTTTTTGGAGAAGTTGCAATTTGTTCGATCGCCTTCATCATGGTTTTCGGCGGAGTTTCGGTCGAGGGCCGCGAGATCCGTCTCGGTGCGCTCATTTTCATCGGCGACGACTCCGCTTGGCTCCAGGAGGCACCACTCGACATCGACGCGCTCCCCGTTCGCGGGGCGACGCACTTTCGGGCGTGTGTCCGCGGCGTCCTGCTGCGGCAGCCGTCGACCCCATACCGGTCGACTCCTGTGCCGTCCTCCCTCCCTGTCTCCCGCCAGCGCAAGCGCTCCGGTCGGTCGAGGCTCCAGCGATGGGTGGGACACGCAGTGGCTCGCCAATCGGCCACCACCCAAGTCGCGGCAATTAAGCCCGACGAATCTCTCTACGGCTTGTTCGACCTGTCGACTGGTTCCGTAGAGACTGCATCCGAGTGCGATAGCAGTGATCCAGCGGCGGAGGTCCTGATGGTCAACGTGCCTCATAGTCCTCCCGGTTTCCCCCGCAACGACGGGATGGACGACGGGGGCGACCCCACTCAGGCCCACGAAGAGTATCAGCCCGAGCCACTCACTTCTCAGCAGAGGGAAGAACTTCGCCACCGGAACATGGATGCCCTGCATACTCCCATTGCAGGAGAAACCCCTGAGGCTCGTGCCCTGGAAGAGGAGCATTTGGCCAACTTGGCTGAACGCACTCGACTGGAGAACCTCCAGCTAGCACTCGACGAGCGTGCGCGTCAGCGAGTACCCGACTCCCGCCGACGCCAGCTCTTTCCGCAACCGACCCAGGTATATCGAACCCCGATTCAAAATTTGGCAGCTGCAGCCCATATAGCAGAGTCAATTCAGCCCTCTCAGTCGGAGGCTGGAAGAGGCTTGATGCAGATCAGAGATTTGCTCCGGGCGGCAGGAGATCAGAATTCAGCTGTGTCACAGTCGCCCAACAGGATTCACAGTCGATCCGTCGCTGCGAATAATGTTCAGTCGGCCCACAGTCCAAGGTCGCCTCCAAGGTGCGTGGGACGTGAAGGCCGGCAGGACCACTATGATGATCGATTTGATCGTGATGACAGGCGTCGAGTGCCCACTCCTCCCCCGAGAAGTGGGTTTAATGCCCATCGGCAGCAAGATGACAGACGTCAGCTCAGTGTTGGGCGGAGAGCTCCAGTCGACCCCAGAGAGCCAGGCTTTGACGCGAGATCCATCATCGTGCAAGGTTTTGTCGACCGGAACAGAGCTCATAGAGGTGGCCATGACAGAGATGTGCCCACAAGCAGCCGAGTCCATGTTTCAGGTCCAGAATGCTTTAGCAGAGCCATCAGAGCCGCAGTGATAACCCCCAACTTCAGGTTGGCGACTGGAGTGAGTAAGTTCACCGGAGAGTCTAAGCCTGAAACTTGGCTTGAAGACTACCGAGTGGCTGTTCATATTGGTGGCGGTAATGATGAGGTGGCCGTGAAGCATTTGCCACTTATGCTAGAGGGCTCGGCCATGGCGTGGTTGAATCAGTTAGCTCCTAGCAGCATTTACACCTGGGAAGATCTTTCCCGAGTGTTCGTCAGGACGTTCGAGGGAACTTGCAAGCGACCAGCCGGACTAACAGAGTTGCAAGTTTGCGTACAAAAGTCAAGTGAAACTCTGAGAGATTACATCCAGAGATGGATCACTTTGCATCATACTGTAGAGAATGTGTCAGACCATCAAGCAGTCTACGCCTTAAGGATGGTGTCAAGAACAGAGAGTTGAGCCTGAAGTTTGGTCGAACTAGAGATATGACCCTGAGTCGGATGATGGAAATATCCACCAAGTATGCCAATGGCGAAGAAGAGGACCGACTCCGGAGTGGCAAGTACAAGCCGAGTCAGTCGGAGAAAGGAAACTCCGGTCGGAAGCAGAAGCGGAAGGCCGAGCCAGCTGCTCCTGGAGAGGCTCTGGCCGTGACTCAGGGCAAATTCAAAGGGAAGCCCAAAGGATCTTGAAACCCCAAGAAGGTAAAAGATAAGGAAGGTAATGACGTGATGGATCTACCGTGTCATATCCACACGAAGAAAGACGAAGAGGGTAACTTCATCTACCCAAAGCATACCACTCGCCAGTGCCGGCTCTTAATCCAGCAGTTTCAAGGAAAACAGCCGAAGGACAAAGAGAAGGAGTCGGACAAGGCTGAGGACAAGGAGGATAGTGATGGAGAGTACCCTCATGTCAACTCCACTCTGATGATTTTTGCTGATGTAGAGAGCAAAAGTCGACTGAAAGTGATCAACCGTGAGGTCAATATGGTCGCCCCGGCGACACCAAACTATCTGAGATGGTCGCAAACTCCCATTACTTTCGACCAGTCTGATCACTACTCACATTGCCACCCCTGGGAGGCAAGCACTGGTGGTCGACCCAGTCGTCGAAGGCACTCGACTGACGAAGGTATTGATGGATGGCGGCAGTGGATTGAATATACTGTATGCAGAGACGCTCAAGGGAATGGGCATTCCGATGTCCAGGCTCAGTTCCAGCAACATGAGTTTTCACGGAGTCATCCCGGGAAAGAAGGCTGAGTCACTCGGCCAAATAGCTTTGGATGTAGTGTTCAGTGACTCGAAGCATTTCCGCAAAGAGAAGCTGACATTTGAAGTCGTGGATTTCCGAAGCGCCTACCACGCTATTTTGGGAAGACCAGCCTATGCCCATTTCATGGCTTGACCATGTTATGTGTACCTCAAGTTAAAGATGCCTGGCCCCAAAGGCGTGATCACCATCACTGGCAGCCGGAAGAAGGCAGAAGAGTGTTTCCAGAAGGGCTCAAAGATTGCGGATGACCAGATGGCAGTGGTGGAGCTGGAGGAATACAAGAAGAATGCAGATCCGAGTGATTTGCTGCGGGCCAAGAAGCCCGCCACAGAGTCAGCATTTCAGTCATCTGGGGAGACGAAGCCAGTTCATATCCACCCGACTGACCCCAATGCAGCTCCAACCCATATTTCCACAACACTCGACTCTAAATAGGAAGAAGCGCTCATCCAGTTCCTCCGTGAGAACTGGGACATCTTTGCATGGAAGTCAACTGACATGCCTGGTGTTCCCAGGGGGCTGGCTGAGCATCGCCTTAGAGTCGACTCAAAAGCGAAACCCGTTAAAGAACATCTTCGACGGTCCGCCGTTCAGAAGAAAAAAAGCCATTGGCGAGGAGGTGGCTCGACTCCTTGCAGCAGTGTTCATCCGAGAGATATACCACTCCGAGTGGCTCGCCAATGTCGTCATGGTTCCCAAGAAGGACAACTCACTTCGTATGTGCATTGCTTTCAAACATATCAATCGGGCCTGCCCGAAAGATCATTTTCCTCTCCCTCGCATCGACCAAATTGTCGACTCGACCGCAGGGTGCGAGTGATTATCTTTTTTAGACGCTTATTCCGGGTATCATCAGATCCATCTGTATGGACCTGACGAAATCAAAACAGCTTTCATCACTCCATTCGGGTGCTTCTGCTATATCACCATGCCATTCGGCCTCAAGAATGCCGGAGGCACGTTCATGAGAATGATTCAAAAGTGTTTACTCACTCAAATCAGTCGGAATGTGGAAGCGTACATGGATGATATCGTGGTCAAGTTGCGAAAGGGTTCCGACCTATTGACTGACCTAGCCGAAACATTTGCCAATCTCAGAAGGTATGATATCAAGCTCAATCCATCGAAGTGCACATTCGGAGTACCTGGCGGAAAGTTACTCGGTTTTCTCGTTTCAGAACGAGGAGTCGATGCTAACCCAGAGAAAGTTGGCACCATACTCCGAATGAAACACCCTATGCGTGTGCACGACGTCCAGAAGCTTACTGGATGCTTGGCCGCTTTAAGTCGATTCATCTCTCGCCTCGGTGAAAAGGCATTGCCCCTTTACCGACTGATGAAGAAGGCAGACAAGTTCGAGTGGACTCCAGAAGCTGATGCAGCGTTTGCCGAGTTAAAAACTCTGCTCTCCACCCAGCCGGTGCTTGCTGCTCCAATCAGCAAAGAGCCTCTGTTGCTTTATATTGCAGCCACATGACAAGTCGTCAGTACAGTACTTACGGTCGAGCGGGAAGAAGAAGGGAAAGCCTTCAAAGTTCAGCGCCCAGTGTATTATCTCTCTGAAGTTTTGACCCCATCGAAGCAAAGATATCCTCATTATCAGAAGCTCGTGTATGGGATCTACATGACCATGAAGAAGGTTGATCATTATTTCTCTAATCATGACATTACAGTCGTCAGCGACGCACCATTGTTAGAGATTCTGCACAACAGAGATGCAACTGGTCAAGTGGCTAAGTGGGCGATTGAACTCCTTCCCCTTGATGTCAAATTCGAGGCAAAGAAAGCCATTAAGTCCCAGGCTATAGCAGATTTCCTTGCCGAGTGGATTGAGCAACAGCAGTCGACTCAAGTTCACTCGGAGCATTGGACCATGTTCTTTGATGGCTCTAACATGTTAAATGGTTCTGGTGCTGGGGTTGTTTTGGTTTCCCCCCGAGGAGACAAGCTCAGATATATGCTCCAGATCCACTTTGATTCCTCCAACAATGAAGCAGAATATGAAGCACTCTTGTATGGGTTGCGCATGGCCATTTCACTCGGCGTCCGTCGTCTTATGGTTTATGGCGACTCAGATTTGGTGGTCAATCAGGTGATGAAGGAGTGGGACGTTAGAAGCCCAGCCATGACTGGATACTGCAATGCAGTGAGGAAGCTCAAAAAGAAGTTCGAAGGGTTAGAACTCCACCACATACCCCGACTGAAAAATCAAGCAGCTGACGATCTGGCGAAGATAGGATCCAAGAGAGAAGCCATCCCCAGTGATGTGTTCTTGGAGCATATTCACACTCTATCAGTCGTAGAAGATCCTTTTACCGATGAAGCTCCGCAACCTAAGAGTGTTACGGACCCGACTGAGGTTGAAGTCCCAGCAGTGGTCGACCTGATCATGGAAGTTTTAGTGATCACTCCAGATTGGATAGTACCATATATCGCGTATATCTTGAGGAAAGAACTCCCGGAGGATGAAGAAGAGGCTCGACAGATTGTCCGCCGATCTAAGGCCTTTACCGTGATAAGAGGACAGTTGTACAGAGAAAGCGCAACTGGAGTTGGTCAGAAATGCATAACACCGGAGGAAGGTCGAATAATCCTTGATGACATCCACTCGGGGACCTGTGGCCATCATGCGTCCTCTTGGACCATCGTGGCCAAAGCATACCGAGCCGGATTTTATTGGCCAAGAGCGAATGAGATGGCGAAGGAGATAGTCGACAAGCGCGAGGGATGTCAATATTACTCCAATATGTCGCACAAGCCCGCGTTGGCTTTGAAGACTATACCACTCGTCTGGCCCTTTGCAGTGTGGGGTTTGGATATGGTCGGCCCTTTGAGAACAGGTAGAAGCGGTTTTACCCATGTGCTAGTAGCAGTCGACAAGTTCACTAAGTGGATCGAAGCTAAACCCATCAAGAACCTCGATGCCGGTACTGCTGTCGGCTTCATCAGAGAATTGATATTCAGATATGGGGTCCCGCACAACATCGTCACTGACAACGGGTCAAACTTCGACTCCGAAGAGTTCAGAGCTTTCTGCACATCTCAAGGCACGCGAGTCGACTATGCTTTAGTCGCTCATCCACAGTCGAATGGACAGGCAGAACGAGCCAACGGTTTGATTCTCAAAGGGTTGAAACCCCGTTTGATGCGTGATCTTAAGCATGCGGCTGGTGCATGGGTCGACGAACTTCCCTCGGTGCTTTGGGGGTTAAGGACCACACCTAACCGGTCGACTGGAAGAACTCCATTCTTCTTGGTCTACGGAGCTGAAGCAGTCTTGCCAAGCGACCTTCTCCACAATGCTCCCCGGGTCGAGCTCTACATCGAAGCTGAAGCAGAACAAGCGCGGCAGGATGCAGTCGACCTTTTAGAGGAAGAAAGGGAGATGGCTCTGATCAGATCGACCATTTACCAACAAGACTTACGTCGCTTCCACGCCAAAAACGTGAAGAGTCGAGCCTTCCAGGAAGGAGATTTAGTTCTCCGAGTGGATCAGCAGAAACCACACAAGCTTGCTCCTTCTTGGGAAGGTCCCTTCATCGTCACCAAGGTTCTCCACAATGGAGCATACCGTCTTTACAATGTCGAGCATCAGATCGAAGAGCCCCGAGCTTGGAACGCGGAGCTTCTCCGCCCCTTTTACACTTAAGTATTCACTCGGATGAGTTGTAATAAAAGTACTTCTGTAGTTTATTTATCAAAGACAAGAGCTTTATAACTTTCCCAGTAATCGTTATTTCTTTTGTCCACTCAAAACAATCCCCTAGTGGGTGGCTTGGCTGCGAATCCGATTCGCCCAAGTCTGTAAAAAAAATCCTGTCGAGTGGTAAGCCAGCCTTCCACTTGGAGGCTTAGCTGCAGTCCAAGTACTCGCCTAAGATAAACAAAATCCTGTCGAGTGGTAAGCCAGCCTTCCACTCGGAGGCTTAGCTGCAGTCCAAGTACTCGCCTAAGATAAACAAAATCCTACCGAGTGGTAAGCCAGCCTTCCACTCGAAGGCTTAGCTGCAGCATTATGCTCGCCTAAGTACAAAAACAACATGCGCTCTACAAGGAGGACGAGGTGCAGGTTGACTACTACTCCCTCCTTTCAAGCTTCGCCATAAATACAACATGCGCTCTGCAAGGAGGACGGGGTGCAGGTCAACTGCTACCGTCTCCTTCCGAGCTACGTCACAAGTACAACATGCGCTTTGCAAGGAGGACGAGGTGCAGGTCGACTGCTACCCTCTCCTTCCGAGCTACGCCACTAATACAAAATCCTACCGAGTGGAGAGCAAACCTCCCACTCGGGGGCTTAGCTGCAGCCCAGTGCTCGCCTAAGTTTTTGAAAATCCTACCGAGTGGAGAGTAGACCTCCCACTCGGGGGGCTTAGCTGCAGCCCAGTGCTCGCCTAAGTTTTTAGAAATCCTACCGAGTGGAGAGCAGACCTCTCACTCGGGGGCTTAGCTGCAGCCCAGTGCTCGCCTAAGTTTTTTGAAAATCCTACCGAGTGGAGAGCAGACCTCTCACTCGGGGGCTTAGCTGCAGCCCAGGGCTCGCCTAAGTTTTTGAAAATCCTACCGAGTGGAGAGCAAACCTCTCACTCGGGGGCTTAGCTGCAGCCCAGTGCTCGACTAAGTGTATTGGGGTACAAGTCGATTGCAATGAGCGCTTCGCTTTAACCTGCAAAAGACACCTCAAATAAAATGCAAAGATATTCAACGTTGAATCCAAGTTCTGATAACACCTAACGGAACCGAAAGTGCTCAGGCGCTAGGCCTGTTAAGGTTTGTCGGTTACAAAATTCACTCGGCATACCGAGGGAAATTTAAAGTATCAAGCTCAGAAGTTTTTTACCCCTCCTGTGGAGGGCTGGAAGGTGCAACAAACTCGTCCAAATCAATTCCATCTGCAATCCGAGTGGCAGCAGCAATGAAGGTCTCCATGAAAGATCTGAAATCGTGCTTCTTGGTATTAGCTACCCTAAGAGCCACCAGCTTGTCCTCTCGTGCATCCTTGCAGTGAACGCGGACCAGAGACAGAGCAACATCCGCACCGCACCTGGCCGAAGACTTCTTCCACTCCTGCACTCGACTTGGGACCTCGTTCAGTCGAGTCATCAGAGACTCGAGGTCGTTCTGGAGCGTCTCCCTTGGCCAGAGTGTTGTGTCGATGCGAGAAGTTGCGACCTTCAGCCTTGCGAGATAGTCGATGACCGCAGCAACACGAGATTCAAGCCGGAGCACATTCATAGCGACTTCATCTTTCACGGGAGAGTTGATGGGGTCCAGGTTTACTTCCAGTCGACCAGTCTCCTCTTCAAAGTTCTGGCAAAATTCTGCAAGCACAACCACCGAGTCAAGACAACAGTCGGAGGTTACAGTTAAAATATTTGTTTGATACAAAATATTACCTTCAAGCATGAGGAACAACTTCTTGGCGAGTCCACCCAGATAAGCCTCCAGATTGTTCTTCTTTCTCATCAACTCACTGGCCTTGTCATTCAGGGTGGTCTTGTCGCTTTTCAGTCGACTGACCTCCTGGTTGGCAACATCAAGAGCAGCTTTCAGATTGGTGTTTTCTTCTTCAAGCTTGGTCACTGAAGCCAGCTTCTCATCTGCAAGCTTGGTCTTCTCTAAAGCAGTTTTTTGCATCTTAGCCAAGTCAAGTTCTTGCTTCTTCAGGGCATCCCTCACTTTGCCTGCAAAGTTACAGCGAGATTAGATTCGGAAATAAGTGAGAGGCAAAGGCAGTCGTCAAAGGCCTCACCAAGCATACCTTTAGCTTCCTCCTTCGCCTTCGTCAAGTTCTCTTGGGCCAGTTTTAGATCGAGCTCGAGCTGAATGTGTTTGTTCTCTAACTCAGTATAACGAGCCGCAATGTCACAGAATTTCTACGAAGAACCAATCGACAGATGTCAAAGACAGTAAGGAAAAATCATAGCGTTTCTAAGACTACGTCCGAATACAAACATTCGACCATAGTCTCGGGGACTACACCAGTGGGTGCACTCAGCGTGCCCCCACCGGTCTATGAATCTATTCGACCTAGTCGAGTAAGGAAAAAACTTAAGACATAAAGCCTATGGTCGGCTGCCAGCAGTCGACCATAGCCTTGGGGACTACACCCAGTGGGTGCACTCAGCGTGCCCCCACTAATCCGGAATTTCAATCGACACACCCAGTTGGTGTAGGACAAACTCTAAGAATTTCAGAAGGAAGAATTTGAAGATATCATATCCTAACAGAACAGGCAGTGACCGACTGACCTGAACATTACTCTGAAGAGCCGAACTGGCGTCATAGGCTGCCTGGCTGGCTTCTCGTATTGCCTTCACTTGCTCCATCATGACCCCCGCTTGGCGTATTGCTTCTTTGACAGCACTAGCTTGGTCTTCTGGAACGGGGTAGGTTGAGAAAAGCGAAGGTTGAGCAGCACTCGACGACGAAGGGCGAGCACTCGTCAACGGCACCGCAAAGGTTACGGTAGGCCGAGTGACATTGTCTCCCTCCATGACCAACGTCTCGGGTGCTGGCACATCCTTAGTCGCCTTGCCAGCAGACGCTTTCTTGCTCCTCCTCTGCCTTGGTGGTTCCTCGTCGTCGTCGTCGGGAAGGTCAATAACAATGTTAGATGAAGCTGTAGAAAGAATCAAAATTAGAGACAATAAGTCAGTCGACTGAAAACGGCATCACAAGAGTCATACCAGGTTTTGAGGTAGCAGCATCCTCCATCTCGTGGTCTTCAGCCCTGGCCGAAGTATCAGAAGTAGCAGCACTGCAGTTCCAGAAGTCAGTCGATTGGCCCATGAGTCGACCAAGAACAAGTTCATGAAACGGGGAAAACTCAAGAATACCATTACCCTGAGATAGTGGGGATCACCATCTTCATCTTCAGCAAGACCTTCGCAGGTTTCGACGGTGCCACTCGAGATTGCTTCGGAGCCTTCTTAGTCGGCACCGGAGAAGTAGTCCGAGGGCGCTTGGTCGACTGTGTAGCGGTTACGACCCCCTTACCACGCTCAGTCGCGGGATCATGGACAAACTTCAAGCGTCTTTCCGAGCGGGGAGGTGCAACTTCCTCCTCCTCCTCCTTCTCCTCCTCCTCTTCCTCCTCATCAGAGTCATCAGCCTCATCATCGTCGTCAGCATCCGAATCCCACTCCTCCAGGCTTTCGCCCCCACTTCCTTCTCTTCAATCGGCGTCTGCGCTCCATTGGGCATCGAGTACAACTCTGTGGTGGCCTGTCAGGCAACAAAGCAAAACAAGGATCACTCAACCAATTCACAGCGAAGCAGAATGGATAAAGCAAGGTTGCAATTGGAAATAAATGGCCATACCGTGTCCGATGTGTAATTACAGTCGAGTGGTGGGATCCTCCTGGCCCCTCGAGGGTTGTCCTTATTCCCGGTGATTGCGGTCGCCCACCTCTCCAGTGTGGCATCGTCGACCGCCTCTGGATGGACCCGAGTGGTGTCTTCGGTCCCACAATACATCCACATCAGATGGCCTCGGTACTGAAGTGGTTGGATGCGCCGCCTAAGGAAGACCTCCAGAAGATCCATACCCGTCACTCCTTCTCTAACGAGTTGGACTACGCGCTCCATCAGCATTTTTATCTGAACTTTCTCCTCAGGAAGCACTTTCAGAGAAGAGGGTTTGTCCACTCGGTCCATAGAAAACGGAGGGAGACGAGTCGACTGCCCCGGCTCGACTCGTCTTGGCAGTAAAACCAAGTCGACTGCCACCCTCTGACCGACTGAGGAAGGGTCATGGCCGGGAAGGTACTCTTATTCCTCATCTGGATCCCAAGACCACCGCACATTTGGATAACCTTAGTCCTCTCATCGTCCGGACTCGCCTTTTTCACTGTCTGTGAGCGACAGGTGAATATGTGCTTAAAGAGACCCCAGTGTGGTCGACAACCCAGGAAGTTCTCGCACATGGACAAAAAGGCCGCAAGATAGGCGATGGAATTGGGGGTGAAATGGTGGAGTTGCGCCCCGAAGAAATTCAGAAACCCCCGGAAGAAAACACTCGGCGGCAGAGAAAAACCACGGTCTACATGAGTGGCTAAGAGAACACACTCACCCTCCTGCGGCTGCGGTTGACACTCGGTCCCCGGAAGCCTCGTTGACCCGTGGGGGATCAGTCCCTCATTGGCCAGGTCATTGAGATCTTTCTCAGTGATGGTCGAGCGGATCCAATCCCCTTGGACCCAACCCTTTGGCAGGCGGGACCTTGAAGAAGATCCACCCCGACTGGACGGTCTTCCCTTCGCTTTCCCCGTCGCCGTCGCCTTCTTCGCGCGCTCTAGGGCCGCCGTCTTCTCCTTCACTATTGTCGCTGGTGAAGCGTGCGAGGAGTGGATAGGCGGAGGCGAGAGCAGGCGCAGCGGGCGGAGGCAAAGAGGGAGGAGAGAAGAATGGGAAGGCACTGTTCAAAAAACCCTCCCCCGGCGCTTTATATAAAGGCACTTCCGAGTGGCTGACGAGTGGGTCCGGTCGATCCTGTCACATCCTGAAACAGTCGCGCACGCATGATACGTGGCGAAAAAGGCGGCGCAGAAATCGAGGCATCCACGCCTTATCCCATCTGATTACCACGGTCCGCCCCGCTTCGCGCGCTTCCCAAATTTTGGATCCCGCAAAATCCGCTAACAGCAGATCAATCTGTCAGACGATATCTTTCCTGCGATCCGTCGCTCGGAAGTTCACCAAAGTTCAAAAAGTTCACTCGACAGAAGACAAGAATGGATCAAGGCAACTGAAGTAAAAGTTGACGTCAACGCCGAAAGAAAAATCGCCGATCCAAGATATGACATAATCGAAGCACAGGAAATAAGTCGGAGAAAATCATCAACTCCTTCCTCACTCGAACCTCGATCCATTCGGGGGCTAATGATGATGTTATGTATCTAGGGTAGGGGCATGGACCTATCTAGGATACCATACCCAAGGACGTCCTTAGACGAAGCTACCTTCCAGTCGACCAAGAGAGACTCCACTCGACCAAGAGAGACTCCACTCGACCGGCTGGAAGACACTCGACCATGAAGACTCACTCGACCATCAGGAGTTCAGGATCTACTCTGTATCCAAACGGTCTGTAATTAAGTAGTCTTAATGGTCATGATGACACTTTATGTAGGGCGTTACCAGTAACGCCCGGCCTTAATGTACTTTAACCCTCTGCTACGTGGGTTGGCTGGGGTCCTGGCATCCTCTATATAAGCCACCCCCCTCCACTGGTAGAAGGGTTCACACCCCTGTAACTCATATACACATAAACCAGTCGACCGCCTCCGGGCTCCGAGACGTAGGGCTTTTACTTCCTCAGAGAAGGGCCTGAACTCGTTAAACACTCGTGTGTACAACTACTCCATAGCTAGGATCTTGCCTCTCCATACCTACCCCCATTCTACTGTCAGACTTAGAACCACGACACTACCGGCTAAGGATTGATGTGCTTTGGAGGTACTCTTCCATTCCATGCAGGGGGGATGCAGTAGGGGGTGAAAATAATCTATACTATATACTCCTACTTAGCATTAATTTTCTGTCAACTTAATGCTATTTTATGAATATTTGACAGGATTCTAATGATGTTCAGACTAAATTAGACTATTTGTAATGTAATTTTCACAAATTTTGAACCAATGCATTAAAAAGGTGTTGCCTATACTGAATTAGGTATTGAAGATGTTTTCTTGTGTATGTGTGTTTCAGTGCGAACTCGGATCCGTTGCTGCTCCAAACCAGACAATTCGGAGGAGGAACGCGAGTCTCCCTGCGATGCCAAGGTTGGCGCTGTTCTTTCAGTTGTCTCTGTTTCAAACCATACAATTCATTTAGGCAAATACTGGAGACACTGTCATTCATACTGTATTTGGCATGGTAGTGGACAGTCAGAAGCTTACGGTTTCGCAACATCCTCAGAATAAATATTCTGCTCAAATCAGGTTCTGCGTATATCCTGTTATTCATCTCAGAAACGAGGATTTCATATTACACAAGTGAAGAATCCTTGAGAAATGTTTATGGAAAATGTCAACCGTAAGTCTGCATGAGACATAAGTGATCCCCAAGTGGTGAATAGTGCCATTCTACAAAATAAAATCTCTGCAGAACAAAAAGGGCCCTGAACAATTTCTGGAATTTTTGTGTTCCTTTATTTGTTACTCCTCTGAACTACATCAATTTTTTCCAGGCTCGTTGCTTTCAAGTCTGATGCGCGTGTTTTTTCTCATATATATAGGAAGAAGAAAGTATGCGCTCCAGACGAAGATGTCTAGCTTGCCTGTGTGCTGTAACATTAACGAGTGCATTGGGCCCAACATTTTCTGTCATCGGAACCTTGATGATTTTGTTGGAAATATGCCCTAGAGGCAATAATAAATTAGTTATTATTATACTTCCTTGTTCATGATAATCGTTTATTATCCATGCTATAATTGTATTGATAGGAAACTCAGATACATGTGTGGGTACATAGACAACACTATGTCCCTAGTAAGCCTCTAGCTGACTAGCTCGTTGATCAATAGATGGTTACGGTTTCCTGACCATGGACATTGGATGTCGTTGATAACGGGATCACATCATTAGCAGAATGATGTGATGGACAAGACCCAATCCTAAGCCTAGCACAAAGATCGTGTAGTTCGTATGCTAAAGCTTTTCTAATGTCAAGTATCATTTCCTTAGACCATGAGATTGTGCAACTCCCGGATACCGTAGGAATGCTTTGGGTGTACCAAACGTCACAACGTAACTGGGTGGCTATAAAGGTGCACTACAGGTATCTCCGAAAGTGTCTGTTGGGTTGGCACGAATCGAGACTGGGATTTATCACTCCGTGTAAACGGAGAGGTATCTCTGGGCCCACTCGGTAGGACATCATCATAATGTGCACAATGTGACCAAGGGGTTGATCATGGGATGATGTGTTACGGAACGAGTAAAGAGACTTGCCGGTAACGAGATTGAACAAGGTATCGGTATACCGACGATCGAATCTCGGGCAAGTACAATACCGTTAGACAAAGGGAATTGTATACGGGATCGTTTGAGTCCTTGACATTGTGGTTCATCCGATGAGATCATCGTGGAACATGTGGGAGCCAACATGGGTATCCAGATCCCGCTGTTGGTTATTGACCGGAGAACGTCTCGGTCATGTCTGCATGATTCCCGAACCCATAGGGTCTACACACTTAAGGTTCGATGACGCTAGGGTTATAAAGGAAGTTTGTATGTGGTTACTAAATGTTGTTCGGTGTCCCGGATGAGATCCCGGACGTCACAAGGAGTTCCAGAATGGTCCGGAGGTAAAGATTTATATATGGGAAGTCCTGTTTTGGTCACCGGAAAAGTTTCGGGTTTTATCGGTAACGTACCGGGACCACCGGGAGGGTCCTGGGGGTCCACCAAGTGGGGCCAGGATCCCCGGAGGGCAGCATGGGCCAAGTGTGGGAGGGGGCCAGCCCCATGGGCTGGTGCCCCCCCCACAAGGGCCCAAGGCGCCTAGGGTTTGGGGAGGGGGCGCACCCACCTAACTTGGGGGGCAAGTTTCCCCTCTCCCCCCCTTGCCCGCCCCCCAGATGGGATCTTGGGCTGGCCGCCGCCCCTAGGGCGGAACCCTAGATGGGGGCACAGCCCCCCCTCTCCCCCTATATATACTTGAGGGTTTTGGGGCTGCCAACAGATGAGTTTGACCTCTCCCTGGCGCAGCCCTACCTCTCTTCTTCCTCCTCTCCCGCGGTGCTTGGCGAAGCCCTGCAGGATTGCCACGCTCCTCCATCACCACCATGCCGTTGTGCTGCTGCTGGACAGAGTCTTCCTCAACCTCTCCCTCTCTTCTTGCTGGATCAAGGCATGGGAGACGTCACCGGGCTGCACGTGTGTTGAACGCGGAGGTGTCGTCCGTCCAGCACTAGGATCTCCGGTGATTTGGATCACGACGAGTACGACTCCTTCAACCCCGTTCTCTTGAACGCTTCCGCTTAGCGATCTACAAGGGTATGTAGATGCACTCTCCTTCCCCTCGTTGCTGGTTTCTCCATATATAGATCTTGGTGACATGTAGGAAAATTTTGAATTTCTGGTATTTTCCCTGACAGTGGTATTAGAGCTAGGTTTATTGCGTAGATTCTTTGCACGAGTAGAACACAAAGTAGTTGTGGGCATTGATTTTGTTCAATATGCTTACCGTTACTAGTCCAATCTTGTTTGGACGGTATTGTGGGATGAAGCGGCCCGGACCGACCTTACACGTACACTTACGTGAGACAGGTTCCACCGACTGACATGCACTTGGTGCATAAGGTGGCTAGCGGGTGCCAGTCTCTCCCACTTTAGTCGGAACGGATTCGATGAAAAGGGTCCTTATGAATGGTAAATAGCAATTGGCATATCACATTGTGGTTTTGCGTAGGTAAGAAACGTTCTTGCTAGAAACCCATAGCAGCCACGTAAAACATGCAAACAACAATTAGAGGGCGTCTAACTTGTTTTTGCAGGGTATGCTATGTGATGTGATATGGCCAAAAAGGAATGTGATGAATGATATGTGATGTATGAGATTGATCATGTTCTTGTAATAGGAATCACGACTTGCATGTTGATGAGTATGACAACCGACAGGAGCCATAGGAGTTTTCTTTAATTTATTGTATGACCTACGTGTCATTGAACAACGCCATGTAATTACTTTACTTTATTGCTAACCGGTAGCCATAGTAGTAGAAGTAATAAGTTGGCGAGACAACTTTATGGAGACATGATGATGGAGATCATGATGATGGAGATCATGGTGTCATGCCGGTGACGATGATGATCATGGAGCCCCGAAGATGGAGATCAAAAGGAGCAAAATGATATTGGCCATATCATGTCACTATTTGATTGCATGTGATGTTTATCATGTTTATGCATCTTATTTGCTTAGAACGACGGTAGTAAATAAGATGATCCCTCATTAAAATTTCAAGAAAGTGTTCCCCCTAACTGTGCACCGTTGTGAAAGTTCGTCGTTTCGAAGCACCACGTGATGATCGGGTGTGATGGATTCTTACGTTCACATACAACGAGTGTAAGCCAGATTTACACACGCGAAACACTTAGGTTAACTTGACGAGCCTAGCATGTACAGACATGGCCTCGGAACATAAGAGACCGAAAGGTCGAGCATGAGTCGTATGGAGGATACGATCAACATGAAGATGTTCACCGATGACTAGTTCGTCTCACGTGATGATCGGACACGGTCTAGTTGACTTGGATCATGTAATCACTTAGATGACTAGAGGGATGTCTATCTGAGTGGGAGTTCATGAGATGAACTTAATTATCCTGAACATAGTCAAAAGATCTTTGCAAATTATGTCGTAAGTTCGCGCTTTAGTTCCACTGTTTAGATATGTTCCTAGAGAAAATATAGTTGAAAGTTGACAGTAGCGATTATGCGGACGGTAGAAAGCTTATGTCCTTAATGCACCGCTCAGTGTGCTGAACCCAAAACGCCGTCTGTGGATGTTTCGAACATCGGACATACACATTTTGATAACTACGTGATAGTTTAGTTAAACGGTTTAGAGTTGAGGCACCAAAGACGTTTTCGAAACATCGCGGAACATATGAGATGTTTCGAGGGCTGAAATTGGGATTTCAGGCTCGTGCCCACGTCAAGAGGTATAAGACCTCCGACAATTTTCTTAGCCCGCAAACTAAGGGAGAAAATCTCAATCGTTCAGCTTGTGCTCATATTGTCTGAGTACAACAATCACTTGAATCGAGTGGGAGTTGATCTTCCAGATGAGATAGTGATGTTTCTTGAAAGTCATTGCCACCAAGCTGCCAGAGCTTCGTGATGAACTATAACATATCAGGGATAGATATGATGATCCTTGAAGTGTTCGTGATGTTTGACACCGCGAAAGTAGAAGTCAAGTAGGAGCATCAATTGTTGATGGTTGGTAAAACCACTAGTTTCAAGAAGGGAAAGGGCAACAAGGGATACTTCATGAAATGGCAAAACAGTTGCTGCTCTAGTGAAGAAACCCAAGGTAGAACCCAAACCCGAGACTAAGTGCTTCTTTAATGAGAGGGACGGACACTGAAGCAGAACCACCCTAGATACTTGGTAGATGAGAAGGCTGGCAAGGTCGATAGAAGTATATTGGATATACATTGAATTAAATGTGTACTTTACTAGTACTCCTAGTAGCACCAGGGTATTAGATACAGGTTCAGTTGCTAAGTGTTAGTAACTCGAAATAAAAGAGCTACGGAATAAACAGAGACTAGCTAAAGGAGAACTAACGATATGTGTTGGAAGTGTTTCCAAGTTTGATGTGATCAAACATCGCACGCTCCCTCTACCATCGAGATTAGTATTAAACCTGAATAATTGTCATCCGGTGTTTGCGTTGAACATAGACATGATTGGATTGTGTCTAATGCAATACGGTTATTCATTTAAGGAGAATAATGGTTACTCTATTTATTTGAATAATACCTTCAATGGTCTTGCACCTAAAGGAATGGTGTATTGAATCTCGATCGTAGTGATACACATTTTCATGCCAAAAGATATAAGATAGTAATGATAGTACCACTTACTTGTGGCACTGCCATGTAAGTCATATTGGTATAAAACGCATGAAGAAGCTCCATGTTGATGGATCTTTGGACTCACTCATTTTTGAAAAGTTTGAGACATGCGAACCATGTCTATTGGTGTATACGCATGAAGAAACTCCATGCAGATGGATTGTTTGGACTCACTTGATTTTGAATCACTTGAGATATGCAAATCATACCACATGGGCAAGATGACTGAAAAGCCTCGTTTTCAGTAAGATGGAACAAGATAGCAACTTGTTGGAAATAATACATTTTGATGTGTGCAGTCCAATAAGTGCTAAGGCACGTAGTGGATATCGTTATGTTCTTACTTCACGGATGATTTGAGTAGATACTGAGTATATTTACTTGATGAAACACAAGTCTGAATTATTGAATGGTTCAAGTAATTTCAGAGTGAAGTTGAAGATCATCGTGACAAGAGGATAAAATGTCTATGATATGATCATAGAGATGAGTATCTGAGTTACGAGCTTTGGCACGCAATTAAGACATTATGGAAATTGTTTCACAATTAATACCGCCTGGAACACCATAGTGTGATGGTGTGTCCGAATATCATAGTTGCACCCTATTAGATATGGTGCGTACCATGATGTCTCTTATCGAATTACCACTATCGTTCATGGGTTAGGCATTAGAGACAACCACACTCACTTTAATAGGGCACCATGTAATTTCGTTGAGACGACACCGTTTGAACTATGGTTTGGAGAAACCTAAGTTGTCGTTTCGTAAAGGTTTGGGGCTGCGACGCTTATGTGAAAAAGTTTCAGGTTGATAAGCTCGAACCCAAAGCGGATAAAATGCATCTTCATAGGACACCCAAAAACAGTTGGGTATACCTCCTATCTTAGATCCGGAAGCAAAAGTAATTGTTTCTAGAAACGGGTCCTTTCTCGAGGAAAAGTTTCTCTCGAAAGAATTGAGTGGGAGGATGGTGGAGACTTGATGAGGTTATTGAACCATCACTTCAACCAGTGTGCAGCAGGGCACAGGAAGTTGTTCCTGTGGCACCTACACCAATTGAAGTAGAAGCTTATGATAGTGATCATGAAGTTTCGGATCAAGTCACTACCGTACCTCGTAGGGTGACAAGGATGCATACTACTTCAGAGTGGTACAGTAATCCTGTCTTGAAGGTCATGTTGCTACACAACAATGAACCTACGAGCTATCGGGAAGCGATGGTGGGCCCAAATTCCAACAAATGGTTAGAAACCATGAAACCCGAGAAAGGATCCATGTATCAGAACAAAGCATGGACTTTGGTGGACTTGCCCGATGATCGGCAAGCCATTGAGATAAATGGATCTTTAAGAAGAAGACGGACGTGGACGATAATGTCACCGTCTATGAAGCTCGACTTGTGGCGAAGAGTTTTTCACAAGTTCAAGGAGTTGACTACGATGATATTTTCTCATCCGTAGCGATGCTTAAGTCCGTCAGAATCATGTTAGCATTAGCTGCATTTATGAAATCTGGCAGATGGATGTCAAAACGAGTTTCCTTACCAGATTTCGTAAGTAAAGGATGTATGTGATACAATCAGAAAGGTTTTGTCGATCCTAAGGATGCTAAAAGGTATGCTAGCTCCAGCGATCCTTCCATGGACTGGAGTAAGCATCTCGGAGTTGGAATATGCTCTTTGATAAGATGATCAAAGATTTTGGGTTTATACAAAGTTTATGAGAAACTTGTATTTCCAAAGAAGTGAGTGGGAGCACTATAGAATTTCTGATGAGTATATGTTGTAAACATATTGTTGATTAGAAATGATGTAGAATTTCTAAAAAGCATATAGGGTTATTTGAAAAGTGTTTTTCAAGGGAAAACCTGGATTAAGCTACTTGAACATTGAGCATCAAGATCTATGAGGATAGATCAAAACCGCTTAATGGTACTTTCAAATGAGCATATACCTTGACATGATCTTGAAGGTGTTCAAGATGGATCAGTCAAAGAAGGAGTTCTTGCCTGAGATGTAAGGTACGAAGTTAAGAATTAAAGCTCGACCACGGCAGAATAGAGAGAAAGGACGAAGGTCGTCCCCTATGCTTCAGATGTAGGCTCTATAGTATGCCATGCTGTGTACCGCACCGGAAGTGTGCCTTGCCATGAGTCAGTCAAGGGGTACAAGAATGATCTAGGAAAGGATCATTGGACAGCGGTCAAAATTTTCCTTGGAGTAAATAAGGACATGTTTCTCGATTATGGAGGTGATAAAGAGTTCGGCGTAAAGGGTTACGTCGATGCAAGCTTCAACACCTATCCGAGTGACTCTGAGTAGCAAACCGGATACGTATAGTGGAGCAACCATTTGGAATAGCTCCAAGTGGAGCGTGGAAGCAGCATTTACAGAATGACCTAGAGATTTGCGAAGTACATACGGATCTGAAAGTTGCAGACCCTTTGACTAAAACCTCTCTCACATGCAAAACATGATCAAACCCCAGAACTCATTGAGTCTTAATCACATGATGATGTGAACTAGTTTAATGACACTAGTAAACTCTTTGGATGTTGGTCACATGGCGATGTGACGTGTGAGTGTTAATCACATGACGATGTGAACTAGATTATTGACTCTAGTGCAAGTGGGAGATTGTTGGAAATATGCCCAAGAGGCAATAATAAATTAGTTATTATTATATTTCCTTGTTCATGATAATCGTTTATTATCCATGCTATAATTGTATTGATAGGAAACTCAGATACATGTGTGGGTACATAGACAACACTATGTCCCTAGTAAGCCTCTAGCTGACTAGCTCGTTGATCAATAGATGGTTACGGTTTCCTGACCATGGACATTGGATGTCGTTGATAACGGGATCACATCATTAGCAGAATGATGTGATGGACAAGACCCAATCCTAAGCCTAGCACAAAGATCGTGTAGTTCGTATGCTAAAGCTTTTCTAATGTCAAGTATCATTTCCTTAGACCATGAGATTGTGCAACTCCCGGATACCCTAGGAATGCTTTGGGTGTACCAAACGTCACAACGTAACTGGGTGGCTATAAAGGTGCACTACAGGTATCTCCAAATGTGTCTGTTGGGTTGGCACGAATCGAGACTGGGATTTGTCACTCCATGTAAGCGGAGAGGTATCTCTGGGCCCAGTCGGTTGGACATCATCATAATGTGCACAATGTGACCAAGGGGTTGATCACGGGATGATGTGTTACGGAACGAGTAAAGAGACTTGCCGGTAACGAGATTGAACAAGGTATCGGTATACCGACAATCGAATTTCGGGCAAGTACAATACCGTTAGACAAAGGGAATTGTATATGGGATCGTTTGAGTCCTTGACATCGTGGTTCATCCGATGAGATCATCGTGGAACATGTGGGAGCCAACATGGGTATCCAGATCCCGCTGTTGGTTATTGACCGGAGAATGTCTCGGTCATGTCTGCATGATTCCCGAACCCGTAGGGTCTACACACTTAAGGTTCGATGATGCTAGGGTTATAAAGGAAGTCTGTATGTGGTTACCGAATGTTGTTCGGAGTCCCGGATGAGATCCCGGACGTCACGAGGAGTTCCGGAATGGTCCGGAGGTAAAGATTTATATATGGGAAGTCCTGTTTTGGTCACCGGAAAAGTTTCGGGTTTTATCGGTAATGTACCGGGACCACCGGGAGGGTCCTGGGGGTCCACCAAGTGGGGCCAGGATCCCCGGAGGGCATCATGGGCCAAGTGTGGGAGGGGGCCAGCCCAGGTGGGCTGGTGCGCCCTCCCACAAGGGCCCAAGGCGCCTAGGGTTTGGGGAGGGGGCGCACCCACCTAACTTGGGGGGCAAGTTTCCCCTCTCCCCCCTTGGCCGCCCCCCAGATGGGATCTTGGGCTGGCCGCCGCCCCTAGGGTGGAACCCTAGGTGGGGGCGCAGCCCCCCCTCTCCCCCTATATATACTTGAGGGTTTTGGGGCTGCCAACAGATGAGTTTGACCTCTCCCTGGCGCAGCCCTACCTCTCTTCTTCCTCCTCTCCCGCGGTGCTTGGCGAAGCCTTGCAGGATTGCCACGCTCCTCCATCACCACCACGCCGTTGTGCTGCTGCTGGACGGAGTCTTCCTCAACCTCTCCCTCTCTCCTTGCTGGATCAAGGCGTGGGAGACGTCACCGGGCTGCACGTGTGTTGAACGCGGAGGTGTCGTTCATTCGGCACTAGGATCTCTGGTGATTTGGATCACGATGAGTACGACTCCTTCAACCCCGTTCTCTTGAACGCTTCCTCTTAGCAATCTACAAGGGTATGTAGATGCACTCTCCTTCCCCTCGTTGCTGGTTTCTCCATAGATAGATCTTGGTGACACGTAGGAAAATTTTGAATTTCTGCTACGTTCCCCGACAGATTTATCTCATTTGAACATAATCTAACCCCTCTGATTTTTGTCAGTACATGATTGTACACCTCCTATGACTGCTTAATTGTGTGTTCATTTTGTTAATCAAGAAGCATCTGATTTTATGTCTGGGTACGTTGAAAATATATAAAACCTTTCTTCTTTTGGATAATTTGTTTCCCTTTGACCAATCTTTGTTACTTGCCTACACATCTGTGCATAGCGTGCTACTCCAGCGTGACCGCTTGGTGTGCTGCCTCGAGTCGCGCGACCACTATGCCTGTGCCGAGGCGGAGGCTGCTGCCACTCTCGACGCCCTTTGCTGCACGCTCTCGCCGGCGACGTTCGCAAAGCCTGCAAGTGGTGCCCCCCTCCTCCCAAAGGGCAAGGTGAAGGAAGGTGCCTGTGTGGTTCTTCTGCAGCTCGCAGGAGGATTGCTGTGTCCAACCTGCACAAGAATGCCAAGAAGTCCTTCTCGGAGACGTAAGCCACGACGCATGTTTCTGCCATGATTTCCTTCGGTTGGATTT
This sequence comes from Triticum dicoccoides, assembly GCF_002162155.2. Taxonomy (NCBI): domain Eukaryota; kingdom Viridiplantae; phylum Streptophyta; class Magnoliopsida; order Poales; family Poaceae; genus Triticum; species Triticum dicoccoides. The sequence goes on from NC_041391.1 coordinate 82,355,260, forward strand.
CGTGGATTTAGGTGTTGAAAAATTATGGGTTGTGGATGTAGGATTAAGGACATGTACCTGCACTACAACAAGAGATCTGGGCTGCTTTTTGTGGCTTCCAAACTTGAAATGTTTGTTTGGAAGTTAGTTTATTTTTTGTTGTGGATTCACAGCTTCTCACATGTATCATCCTCTTAGACCTTTAGATTTCCAACGAAACTAAATGAAGATATGGTGGTTTGGTCTCAATAGTATAACTTAAAGCCTTCCATGCTTTATATTTTCTTTGAAATTTGCTCTTGAAGAATCATGTACCTATGTTAGATCCGGTGAGAAAAGGCAGCTTCCAAGCAAAGCCGGCTTTCAAGCAGAGGATGCGGGAGTGTTGGCCACATTTGGTTTTCGACTTGGGTGTCTAAATATTCTCATAAGACTCAGCGTCCTTTCGGCCTTTGCGCCATTGGCGCAACGAGTCATCTAGTATTCTTTAATGTCATGGACATATGAGCGCTCATGGAGAATAAAACAGATGCATCTGGTTTGCAGCTTATAGGTTTTACTTCTATAAACGTGCGAGTTAGATAGTCAGTCGCAAATCAAAATTAATGAAATTCATGCAGTACAAGCCTCAAACAACGGATAATGCATCATCTGACTTATTAGTACTCCCTCCGTTAATATTATTGTATAGTTTTGGGTGTACTGTTTTTCACCAATTAATGAACTGCTATCATGGTAGGCAGTCCTGTCATGCAACTTCATGATTTCACCCCTAGGCTGGCCATCCTACAACTGACCATGTTATTTTCTAAGGTTCGTGCAGTTCACAACTTTCTACTTCAATTAGGAGAGTGGCAAATACTCCCTGAGTGACAAAAAGAAGTCAGAAAAGAAACAGAAAGAGAAGCCAAACAAGCAACCGATGTAAGAAGATGTAAACAAAAGAAGAGCGATCCTGCATTATGTTGTATGTACCTATTTGATTCCATCTTCACATGTATCTATTTGCTTATGCTGTATGTACCTATTTGATTCCTTGTGTAGCAACAGAACAGAGTTTAAGATGCAAAGGTTGGTGGGGATTGGCAGTTAAGGAACAGGTGGCGGTTGGTTTTTTTTAGGCCGTCACAGTGTTTACATGGACGAAGGGAATACCTTCCGTCTGGCCGAACCACACATGGCGGCCAGGCGCTAATCTTAACGCATGCTTCGCTAAGTTGTGAGCATCAACATTTGAGCTCCTAAACTCATGCACTATATTACAAGATGTAAATAACGAAAAATTCAAACGAATCTCCTTAATAATTGCCCCATAGCGAGCACCACTTCCTTCTTTGATCTCTTGTACCACTCCCTTACGATCAGATGCCAAATGAACAGAATGTTCACTCAGATCCCGGGCTAATGCCATGCCTTCCCTTATTGCTAGAGCCTCGAGTGTAGTTGGATCTGCTGTGTTTTGAAACACATACCGCTCCGTGAAGACCCGATCTCCTGACTGCCGCATCAACATTCACTTTGGCATAGTGTTCTGGTGGCGCAATCCATCCTGCTCGCCTCGTCATTGTCGTCCTTTGTACCTCTTTCTTCTCCGATATTGCATGTATCTCCTTTAAGTACGACTGGATAAATCCATGTATTGATATGGGACTCTGGAATATTTCTTCGTAGATCGCCTTCCTCCGTGCAGACCAGATGGCCCATAGGGTAGTTACTAGGATGATAAAATCCTCTGATGTTAAAACATCCCCCATGGCAAAAATCCATTGTCGTGCGCTTTCTTGTTGGTTTATGCTCATTTGCTCTAGAATGGTGTCAGAAGATAGCGCCCAAGTACTCCTGGACATAGGGCAATCCAATAGTGCATGTCTCCACGTGTCCTGAGCACCACATAACTGACAAGAAGAGGTTATGGACAAGTTTCTTCTGTGTAGTACCTCACCTAATGGGATTGAACTCTTCGCCAAACGCCATAGAAACACCTTTAGTTTCAACGGCACTGAGATCTTCCAGAAAGCCTTCCACTCCCTGCCTTGCGCCTCAATATGTGACGACCCCTCTCGGTCTTCAGCCATGCCTCGCGATTCAGCTTTTTCCTGACTAGCATGCGATACGCGGAGCCAACAGAGAAACAACCCCGTGGTTCTTCACTCCAGGCCCAAAAGTCATCTACTCTTCTGTTGCATAACGGGATCTTGAGGTTCGCTTCTGCGTCAAAAGGAGTAAAGGTAGGCCGAACTAACTCTTCTCTCCATGATGTTGTAGTAGTTTCAATAAGCTCGGTTACTCTTTGTGGTGGATTATGAACAAGAGAAGTAATTGGCCTCTTGTAGTTCTCCCAGGGAATCCAATTATGGCTCCATATGCTTGTATCCTCTCCATCTCCAATACGCTTAATTATTCCTTGTGCAAGGACATCTCTCCCATCAAGCAAGGCCCTCCAAATCTGTGAAGGATGGGAACCCAATTCTGCCTCCAGCAGTGAGCTGTTAGGGAAATAAACCGCCTTTAAAATTCTTGCGCTCATAGGGTTTGGTTCGTTCATTACTCTCGACGCTTGCCTGGCTAAAAGTGATAAGTTGAATAGGTCCAGATCCCGAAATCCCATTCCTCCCATGTATTTTGGCATTGTCATCGTATCCCATGCGACCCATGCAGGCTTTCACTTTCCCCTCTTGCTTCCCCACCAAAACTGCCTTATTATGAATGTGATGTTGTCGCGTAAACCTCTAGGCAGTCTAAAGCAAGCCATAGAGAACACCGGAATAGCCTGTGCTACTGATTTTGTGAGAACTTCTTTTCCTGCTGCAGACAACAATTTTCTCATCCATCCTTTCACCTTCTCCCATACTCTATCCCTCAGATATTTAAACGTGCCGTTCTTCGAGTGCCCCACATCCATAGGCATACCCAAATAGCACTCACTGAGCGATTCATTCTGCACTTGAATTTTGTTTTTCACTCCTTCTCTCACCAACTGTGGGCACACCTTACTGAAAAATATAGATGACTTAGCATTGTTAACTTTTTGTCCGGAAGCTTGACAATAGGTATCCAGTAGGTTTGATACCCTCTCTGCACCCTCCACACTAGCCTTGAATAACAACAGGTTGTCATCTGCAAACAAAAGATGGTTCACGGCTGGTGCCGTGGGCGCCACTCTAATACCTGCCAATACTGATGATTGAGAACTGGATTTCAGGAGGCACGAAAGGCCCTCTGCTGCAATCAAGAAAAGGTAAGGGGAGATTGGATCTCCCTGCAGAATCCCTCTCGATGGTTTGAAACTCTCGAGCTTCTCCCCATTGAACAATACTGAAAAAGATACTGAAGTAACCATAGACATGACTGTATCAACCCATGCTTGTGCAAAACCGAGCTTAATCATAATGGCCTTAAGGTAAGTCCACTCCAATATGTCATAAGCCTTCATCATATCCAACTTGAGGGCACAGAAACTATTATTCTTTGACCTACTCCGCTTCATAAAATGCAGACACTCATAAGCAAAAATGATATTGTCTATTATCATACTTCCTGGCACAAACACAGACTGCTCCTGTGTAATTATATCTGGCAATACGTGCTTTAGTCTGTTGGCCACTACCTTGGAGGCAATCTTGTACAATACATTGCACAAGCTAATGGGCCTGAATTGTGACAGAAGGGTAGGGTTGTTTACCTTTGGGATGAGGACAAGGATAGTATCATTGATGCATTCAGGGCTCTCCTCCCCTCTAACGATCCTGAGTACGATATTTGTCACATCATCCCCGCATACATCCCAATGCTTTTGGTAGAACTGCGCTGGAAAACCATCTGGCCCTGGTGCCTTAGTGGCGGTTGGGTGACACTAGGAGATCAACCCAATTCTTGAGTTGGTTCCCTGTGGGAATGAACCAACCGAGCGAAGCCTAAAGGTCCCAAGTGCAGTATCTTTTGGCTTGGTTTGAAGGATGGCGGAATCTCAAAAATCACCATAGGTTGTAAAAATACTTTTCCATAGCCAATATTGCGCTATCCGAGATTCGAACCAAATACCGCCAGGTTATTTCTCAACATAGTAACCAACTCGGATACATAACTTATCGTGTAGAATTGCACTTCTTTTACGTCTTGGTGTCTACAATTCCGGTTTGGATTTTTTTCAGGGGTAATTCCGGTTTCTATCTGCATGGTTTTTCCGTGCTATTTTTCTTTTCGTATTTTTACACATGGTTTCCGCTCGGTTTTTTCTTCTCCTTTTTTGGTTGTTGTTTTATATTTATTTTCCCATATTTATTTTAAATTTCCTTTGAAAAAATCGAGAAACGGTTTTCCAAATACGCAAACAATTTCCAGATTTGTGAACATTTTCCAAACATGAATTTTTAAGAAACTTATGTATATTTCAAAATTTTAACTGGTGAACTTTATCAAATTCATTATTTTTTTTTTCAAATTCATAGTATGTTTAATTTTTTAACTCATAAATTTTTAAAATTCAAAAAATAGCTTTCAAACTTATGAACTTTCTTTAAATTTATAAACTTTATAAAATTTTACTCATGAACAATTTTCAAATTCATGAACTATATTTGAAACTTCTTAACTTTTCAAATTCATTAACTTTTTTCCGAGCTAACTGGCAAAGCGAGCGAGCGTGCAAAGCTGGTGAGCGGGCTAGCGAGCTTGCGCAATATTGTGCCACGGCCTGCTGGCATGCCCACGAGCGTCAGTTTCCTAACCAAAGTTTAAAGTGCTGGCCAGGAGCTCCTGAAATAGACGATGCCATAGACATAGTTTTGTTCAAAATTTCAAAAAATGTTCTATTTTAGAAAATTCAAAAACTTGAAAATATTAGTATTTTGAAAAGAACTGCAGATTTTTAAAAAAAATTGTGTCTTCCAAAATTCCTCAGAATGTCAAAACATGAACACTTTTTAAAAAGAGCGAACACAACTGTTAACAGGAACATTTTTTAAAATTTCAAACATTTTTAAACAATATAAATTTGGAAGTTCAAAAAACAGAAAAATACGAAACAAATTAATATAATTTTTTGTAAATTTCCCCGAATATTTTTTATATGTGTAGATTGCTTTTAAAATAGGAACAATTTCTGGAAGTACAAACATTATTTGAAACATACCAAAAAATGAGTTTCTGAACAAGTTTTAAAAAAGGGAACATTTTTTCAGTTTGTGAACACATATTGAAAATAGGTACATTTTTTGAATTTGTGAATCAATTTTGAGAATAGGAACATTTTTTGAATCATTGAACTTTTTCAAAATCCGTGAGCGCTATGCGTGACGAAAGCGATGCCGTCACCTAGTTGGGCCAAATACTAACCATTTTTATTTCTATTTTTCGTTTTTATTTGCCTTTTTGTTAATTAATTTTCCTAGTTTTTAAAATTTATTGTTCTTTTTGAAACTTGTTCAAAAAACAAAATATTTTTTGGAATGCCAAAATAAAAGTTTTAAGTACTGTCCAATTTTGTGATTTTAATTTTTTGTTTGAAATATTTAATAAATTATTTTAGAAAAGCAAATTATTTTCAATTCCTTTGTATTTATTAGCTATGTTAAAATATTAACATAATAAATTTAGGTACCTGTTTATATTATGTATTTAAATAACTTTGTTCTTCATACCTGACATGAATGTCTACCATGGGCATATCCACCTACTCACCAAAGTTGTGGTCATTTCAAGAACGTCCAAAAAACTCCATGTTAAATGTAGCATGTCCGGGTAAATACTTAAAAATTATTTCCACACAATTGTATCACCATGGCAAACATGCATCCCTGCCAACTTTCATAAAAATCTGACATTTTATACAATTTTTGGGGTTTTTCTGGTGAAAAAACTCTAAAATACTAACCAATCATGACACAATGTGTGTTCGGTCCGAATTCGTTCAAATTTTACATGGGGGACTACCATGGGCATGCCCACCTGCTGGCTAAATTTGGTGTCATTTCATGTATGGAAAGAAATACACCATGAAGGACTATCATGGGCATGCCCGCCTACTGGAAAAATTTCATGTCGTTTCATGCATGGCAAGAAATTCACCATGTACAACCTGGACCATTCGGGTAGGCCGATAGGGCAAGTCTCGAAGCACTTTTTTTACCTTCACCAAATGGACCCAAATTATTTCGACACAAAGGCATCACCATGGAAAGCATCCCTGCCATGTTTCGTGATATCCGACATTTTATAAAAAAAATTAGGATTTTCTCGGTGAAAAATCGTAAAATATCGGCTATCCGTGATGCAATGTGAGTTCAGTGTCCGGATTCGTTCAAAATTTGCATGGGGGACTACCCTGGGCATGCCCACCTATTGACAAAAAATTGGTGGCGTTTCATGTATGGAAAGAAATACACCATATGTACACCCTTAACAGTTCGGGTAGACCGATAGGGCAAGTCTCGGAATACTTTTTTCACCTCCACAAAAATAGAACCAAATTTTTTCCACACAATGGCATCACCATGGGAAGTATCCCTGCCAATTTTTGTTGATATATGATATTTTATGCAATTTCTAGGGTTTTTCCGATGAAACAAATCCTAAAATACTAGCTGGTCATGACATAACGTGTGTTCGGCGTCTGGATTGGTTCAAATTTTGCGTGGGTGATTATCATGAGTATGCCCACCTTCTGGCAAAATTTGATGTCATTTCATGCATGGCAAGAAAAACATCATATACAACCAGGACCGTTCGGGTAGGCCGTCAGGGCAAGTTTCGAAGAACTTTTTGTTTTACCTCCAACAAAGGAACCCAAATTTTTTTTCTTCAGACAATGGCATCACCATGGAAGCATCCCTGCCAAGTTCCGTCGATATCTGACATTTTATACAATTTTTAGAGTTTTCTCAATCAAAAGCCCTAAAATACTAGCCGGTCGTGACACAATGTGCATTATGTGTCCATATTCCTGCAATTTTTGCGTGGGAGACTACCATGGGTATGCCCACCTACTGGCAAAATTTGGTATCATTTCATGTATAGCTAGAAATACACCATGTGCAACCTGAACCGTTCGGGTAGGCCGGTAGGGCAAGTTTCGAAGCACTTTTTTTTCACCTCCACCAAGCAGACCAAATTTTTCTACACAATGGCATCACCATGGAAAGCATCCCTGCCAAGTTTCATTGATACCTGACATTTTATTCAATTTCTAGCATTTTCCTAGTGAAAAAACCCTAAAATACAAGCCGGCCGTGACACAATGTGTGTTCGGTGTCCGAATTTGTTCAAATTTTGCAGCGATAACTAGTATGAATATGCCCACCCGCTGTCAAAATTTGCTATCATTTCATGCATGAAAAAATGTCAACAATTTGTCATGAAATGCCCCCAATCAACATGAACATTTTCTCATATCCTAACCATTTCTTCAAAATTTTCAACAACTTGAAATATCAAATTGTGTATGAAAATTTTACAAACTTGAACACTATTTCCATTTTGTTTACAATTTCCCAATAATTTAAGAAAAATTTGACCACAGATTGCTAACGACGTAATATTAATTAAAATTTATCAACTTTCATTGAATTGCAAACATTTGTTAAATTTGTGAATAATTTTTTTAAAAGGGGGGAATTTTTTGAGATTCTAGATTTTTTTTTAAAAAAATAGGCTTCATAAAGAATGATAAAGTCCAAAAAAGGAGAAAAATAATTTAACAAAAAAATAAAAGAAAAAAGGAAGAAAACTCTTAGACCTTGCCACAACTAGGCGACGACATCACCCATCGAACGCATGTTCGGCCGACCTAAGCATTTGCGGATAAAAAAATCACTACAAAAGTTGCAAGGCATGTTAAATGTGGAGGATTGTTGTAGCGACCAGACCTCAAACAGTCCGATCTTTGTGCATCAGTGTCATCCCTGGATCGGTAATGCTGAGACGCACAGTACTTGAAGGATTTATAACAGAGTAGCAATCACACACTTATTACATCGATTGTCTCAAAAGAGAACTTATTACAATAAATATGGCTTAATGCCATATAATATCGATAACAACGGAAGACTTGGAAGATACAGTGAGTCCATCAACTCCAACGGCATCACTGAGTGAAAGATCACGACCTAAGGCATCTTACTCGTCGTTTGAAAAGTCTGCAACATGAACGTTGCAGCCTGAAACAGGTTAGCACATGGAATATGCTGGCAATATGACACATAGAGAGCAATGAACAGAATAATGCTATCACTACATGCATATATGGCCGGTGGAAAGCTCTATGGTTACAGTTTTGCATAAAGACAATTTTTCCCTACAACAAAGGAATAAATTTTATTTAACTATCATGGTGGTTGTTAAACATTGAGAAGGTTCACCCAACTCAATCCCAATTAAGCATCATCATTAAACTCAATCAAATTATATTAAGAGTGATGAGATCCACATGACAATCCAAGAACTAGATACTCAAAACGTCCATAACCGGGGACACGGCTAACCACGATTAGTTTGTACACTCTGCAGAGGTTTGCGCATTTTTTTCCCACAAGACTCGAATACATCCATGGTCGGAGAAACGAGACACAGTCTTTCTGAAGCAATAACTCTTTACTCCGGGTGGACAGTTACACCTACTTTCCCCTACATCTGCTAGCCCACCACTGAAAGAGATCTTGCAACTTACGCAACTATGCTAAAGCCCATAATAGCTTATGGCTGCACACGAAAGTTTCTAGCATGAATAATCTTATGATCCCTTTGAGCCTGGGTGGCCGTCCATATGAGAATTACACGGTACACTGGATTTCCAAAAATATAGGCAACACTGGGTTCCCCAGGTGCCTCGGTCCACCCAGATGTGTGTTAAAGTAGCCACCTTAAGTTAACCATTAAATAACAATACTCATATTTGTCATGGATGCACTCACCCAATCCACATCTACAAGCACAACATAACAGTATAAGCAACGTAGAACTAACTCCCAAAGGTTTGATAATAAACATGACAATAGGTACTACCTCATCTACTTTCCAAAACCCACATGTTAAACAGATCCTAACCATGCAATTGTTTGAGGATTGATCTAATGCAATAAAACTGGGTAGTAAAGAGGTATGATCAAAGTGTTACTTGCCTTGCTGATGATCCGTGAAACCTAGAGACTCGTAGAAGCACGCTTCGCACCCCGGGTACTCTATCGCAAACAAACAAGCATACAATAAGCACTCAACTAGAAGAACGGGTAAAACTCAAGTAAAAGATTTAACCAGAAAGTTCAACTTAAGAACTCCAGTTTGCAAAAAGAATCAAATCAAACGAAGCAACGAAACTCAAATTGCGAAAGAAACAAGCTTCGTTTACTAATCTAGACTTAAGTCAAATTTTACAGTAGCAAAAACTTGTTTAAATTGGTTAAATAGAAGGATGGCTTCAAGACAAAACACTAGGCGCCTGAATCCCCTGATTCCGATAAACGAGTGAAAAGATAAACTAAAACAAAAATCAGGGCAGAAATCGCGATCGAAAATAATCGCGGAAAAACCCTGGAAAAAGAAAAACAGACGAACAGGCTAACAAACAAATGTTCTCTGTCTGTGGCTAACGAGTGAACACCGTTCGTTAAAATGAACGTATGGACAAACGTCCGCTAAATAACTAAACCGGAAAAAGAAAATCGATCTAAACGAATAAAACGAAACTAGGGTTTAAATAAAAACTGAACGGTGTTTACCTAAACCGAAAAAACCGGCGGTGGATCAGATCGGATCGGGACCGGCGGCTCCGGCGGCGTCTCCGACGAGGTGGGGCGCTGCGGCGGCGGCGGATCCGAGGTGGGGTCGGCGACGGGTGGCTTGGCGGCAATGGGCGGCGGCGAGGCGACGGCTTCGTGCTCCGGGGCGGCGGCGGCTTGGAGCGGCAGCGCGGGTCCAAGGTGGCAGCGACGACGTTGGTGGCGGGGTGGTGGTGAGGCGGTGGGGCTGGGGTATTTAAAGAGGGGGGGTCTGGCGGCTTGGGGAAGGGGGCGAGGAGGAGGAGTCCTTCCCGGACTCGGTGGCAGCGGCGTGCTCCGGCCGAACTCCGGTCGAAGTCGGTCGGGCGGGACGGAAGCTGGCGAGGTCAGCCTGGCTCGGCTGGGCCACTGGCCCAGTCGGGCGCGCAAAGTTTTTTTAAATAAGAATCCGCCAAAAATAAATCCTAGAAAAATAAATAAAAATCTAAAAATGCCAAAACAAATTTTCACCGTGTAAATAAAATATTTAGAACAAGATGAACATTTTCTTGGCCTAAAAATGCAATTTTGAAAACCTTCAATTTTTCTAATTCAAATAAAATTGCAATAAAATCCAAATAAAAACAATTATTTGATTTTAATATTTTCCTCTAATATTTCATTTATTTTGGAGAAATCATTTTATCTCCTCTCATATATTTTTATTTTAGAAATATTAGGAAAGAAAAATAATCAAAACCAATTGATCCTCTTTTCAAAATTTGAGAAAACCCAAATATGAAAATTACGAAATCCCCAACTCTCTTCGTGGGTCCTTGAGTTGCGTAGAATTTCTAGGATCAAGCCAAAATGCATTAAAATATGATATGCAATGATGATCCAATGTATAACTTTCCAAATTGAAAATTTGGGATTTTACAAACCTACCCACCTTAAGATGAATCTCGCCCTCGAGATTCGGGTTGGCTAGAAAATAGGTGAGTAGGTATTCCTCTTGTTCCTGGGTGGCTTCATCTTCGGTATGGTGGCTCCACTGGACCTTGCAGAACTTGATAACCTTGTTGCACATGACTCGTCTGGCAAACTCGAGAATCTTCACTGGTTTCTCCTCGTAGGTCAAATTACTATCCAACTGAATCGCTTCCTGTGGCACTGTATCTCTCAGAGGGATATCGGCCATCTCTGCATGGCACTTCTTCAACTGTGAAACGTGGAACTCATCGTGAACTCCTGACAACCCTTCGGGCAATTCCAACTTGTAAGCAACTTCTCCCATACGTTCCAAAACTTTGTATGGTCCCACAAAACGTGGTGCTAACTTTCCCTTAACTCCAAAATGCTTAACTCCTCGAAGTGGGGACACTCGAAGATAAACTCTGTCTCCGACTTCGTAAACTGTCTCCTTGCGTTTAGAATCCGCATAGCTCTTCTGCCTGGACTGGGCTACCTTGAGTCTATCACGAATCAACTTGACCTTCTCTTCAGACTCTTTAATTAAATCTGGTCCAAACAACTGACAGTCTCCAACTTTATCCCATAACAATGGTGTTCTGCATCTCCTTCCGTACAAAGCTTCGAAAGGGGCCATCTTCAAACTGGCTTGATAGCTGTTGTTGTAAGAGAACTCTGCATAAGGCAAATTTTCTTCCCAACTAGATCCGTAATCTAGCGCACAAGTTCTCAACATGTCCTCCAGAATCTGATTGACTCTCTCGGTCTTCCATCTGTCTGTGAATGAAAGGCTGTACTGAACTCTAGCCTGGTACCCGAAGTTTCGTGTAACTGATTCCAGAACTTTGAGGTAAACTGGGTTCCTCTATCTGATACGATGGTCCCCGGAACTCCATGCAGACATACGAGCCTGATCATGTATATATTTGCCAACTTAGCACTGGTGTAAGTGGTCTTCACTCGGATGAAATGAGCTACCTTTGTCAAACGATCGACTACAACCCATATCGAGTCATAGCCTGAATGAGTCCTGGGCAATCCCATGATAAAATCCATGCCTAGCTTATCCCACTTCCATTCAGGTATCGGCAATGGTTGTAGCAATCCTGCTGGCTTCTGATGTTCTGCCTTCACTCGCTGACATACATCACAAACTGCTACATACTCTGCAATATCCTTCTTCATTCCGGTCCACCAGAAACTATCCTTCAAATCCAGATACATCTTACTGTTTCCTGGGTGAATCGAATACGGCGAGTCTTGGGCCTCCTGTAGAATCAACTTCCCGATCTCCGGATTATTAGGCACATATACGCGGTCCTCAAACCATAAGGTATCATGCTCATCCTCACGAAATCCTTTAGCTTTTCCTTTGCTCATCCTTTCCTTTATCTCGGCAATCTCTTTGTCCGTCTTCTGAGCTTCTCTGATCTTCTCCCTCAAAGTAGACTGAATTTCCAATGGTGCTACATAACTTCTCGGAACAATCTCCAAATATAGCTCGCGAAGATCCTCTGCTAACTCCTTGGGTAACTCTCCAGTCATGAGTGTGTTGACATGGCTCTTGCGGCTCAACGCATCGGCTACTACGTTAGTCTTTCTGGAATGATAATGCAATCTCATATCATAATCCTTAATGAGCTCCAACCATCTCCTTTGCCCGAGATTCAACTCCTTCTGTGTGAAGATATACTTCAAACTCTTGTGATCCATGTACACCTCACAATGGTTTTCGATGACAAAATGTCTCCATGTCTTCAACGCATGCACTACGGCTGCTAACTCCAAATCATGTGTAGCATAATTCAACTCATGGGGTTTAAGCTGTCGTGAGGCATGTGAAACAACTCTTCCCTCCTGCATAAGCACTGCTCCAAGTCCTCGACGAGAAGCGTCGCAATACACTTGATAATCCTTGCGTTGATCTGGAAGAATCAACACTGGTGCTGTAACCAAGCGTTTCTTCAATTCCTGAAAACTGGCCTCACATTCCTCAGTCCATTTGAACTTGGTGTCCTTCTTCAACAACTCCGTCATGGGCTTCGCAATCTTCGAGAAATTTTCAATGAACCTCCGGTAGTACCCTGCGAGTCCAAGAAAACTCCGGATCTCTCCAACTGACGTGGGTGCTTCCCAGTTTGTCACAGTGACAACTTTGGTGGGGTCTACTGCTATTCCTTCTCCGGATATAACATGTCCGAGGAATCCAACTTCCTTCAACCAAAACTCACACTTGCTGAACTTGGCATATAACTGATGTTCTCTGAGCTTCCCAAGTACCAAACACAAATGCTCCTTATGCTCATCTTCATTCTTCGAGTAGACTAGAATATCATTGATGAACACCACGACGAACTTATCCAAAAACTCCATAAACACCTTGTTCATCATGTTCATGAAATAGGCAGGTGCGTTAGTCAGACCAAATGACATAACGGTATACTCATATAGCCCGTACCTTGTGGTAAAAGTTGTCTTATGTATATCCTGGTCTCGAATCTTCAGCTGGTGGTATCCTGATCGCAGATCAATCTTGGAAAATACCTTAGCTCCTTGCAACTGGTCAAACAGATCATTGATCATCGGTAGTGGGTACTTGTTCTTGATCGTTACTTCATTTAATCCACGATAATCAACAACCATCATCAACGATCCATCCTTCTTCTCCACTAGAAGCACCAGTGATACCCAAGGTGATGAACTTGGGCGAATATAGCCTTTATCCAGTAACTCCTTGATCTGTTTCTTAATTTCTTCCAAATCCTTTGCGGGCATCCTGTACAGTCTCTTAGATATTGGCCCTGTGCCTGGCAAAAGCTCAATCAAAAACTCAATGTCTATATCTGGTGGCATGCCTGGCAACTCTTCGGGAAATACGTCAGGGAAATCCTTCACCACTGGTACTTCCTCCTGTACAACTCATGATAAGGAATTTACTTGAGTCCTCTTCAGCACATGCCGGGATACATACTTAATCCTTCTTCCTTCTGGGGTGGTGAGAAAAATCGACTTACTGGCGCAATCGATGTTTCCTCCATACATCTATAGCCAATCCATACCCAAAATCACATCCAAACCTTGTGACTCCAAAATTATCTGGTCTGAGGGGAAAACATGGCTACCTATGGTCAATGGCATCTGAAAACATCCTTGGCTTGCCATATATTCCGCTCATGGCGAGCTTACTAACATATGTGTTCTAAGAACCTTGGTGGGCAGTTTATACTTATCCACAAATTCCCTTGATATGTATGAATGCGATGCACCAGTATCAAAAAAACGATTGCAGTAAATAACTTAACCAAAAACTTACCTATTACTGCATCTGGCTGTGCTTCAACCTCCTCCATGTTAACGTGGTTCACTTGTCCCCTGTTGAAAGGGTTGGGATTCTTCCCAAAGCTTCCATTGAAATTTCCATTCTTAGCTTCAGGACATTCATTGGCATAATGTCCAGTCTTTTGGCACTTGTAGCAAGTAATGTGGCTTAGATCCTTATTGGCGGGCGTTGCTGGGTTGGAACGGTTCTGGCCGTTGCTTCCTCCATTACCATTCCCATTCTTGGGGCCACTATGGTTGTGCGAACTTCCTCCATTGTGGTTGTGACCTCCATGGTTATGCTGAAAAGGTCCTCCCGAGTTCGGGGTAACACGAGGCCTCTGCTGGGCTCCAGAATTGTACTTCCCTTGTCCATACTTCCTCTTGCGGTTGTCAATCTGCTGCTGCTTCCCTTCAATCATGGGTTAGGCATTAGAGACAACCGCATTCACTTCAAATAGGACACCACGTAATTCCGTTGAGATGACAACGTATGAACTATGGTTTAGAGAAACCTAAGCTGTCGTTTCTTAAAAAGTTTGGGGCTGCGATGCTTATGTGAAAAGGTTTCAGGCTAATAAGCTCGAACCAAAAGCAGATAAATGCATCTTCATAGGTCACCCAAAACAGTTGGGTATACCTCCTGTCTCAGATCTGGAAACAAAAGGGATTGTTTCTAGAATCTGGTCCTTTCTCGAGGAAAAGTTTCTCTCGAAAGAATTGAGTGGGAGGTGGAGACTTGATAAGGTTATTGAACCATCACTTCAACCAGGGTGTAGCAGGGCACATGAAGTTGTTCCTGTGGTTCCTACACCAATTGAAGTGGAAGTTGATGATAGTGATCATGAAACTTCGGATCAAGTCACTACCAAACCTCGTAGGACGACAAGGACAGGTACTGCTTTAGAGTGGTACGGTAATCCTGTCTTGGAGGTCATGTTGCTAGACAACAATGAACCTACGAGCTATGGAGAAGCGATGGTGGGCCCGGATTTTGGCAAATGGCTAGAGGCCATAAAATCAGAGAGAGGATCCATGTATGAGAACAAAGTGTGGATGAAAGTGCAACTATCCCTAGGTGGTTTTGGTAATTCATAACAACATATAGCTCATTGAGCTAATGCTATTCCAAGACTATTATTTCAGGAAAGCTCAATGCATGGCATGGCATGGATGATGAAAGTGGATCCCTCAAAATATCAAGGACAAAGGATTGGCTCAAGCTCAAAAGCTCAAGACTCTTCATTTTACATTTTAATGATCCAAGATCACATTAAGTCTATAGGTAAAGCCAATACTATCAAGGATGGATGAGGTGTTGCTTAATGAGCCTCTTGCTTCAAGTGCTTAGTGATATGCTCCAAATACCCTCAACTACTTTCTCACATCCTCATATGACCTAAACCCAAAGTCAAAATCGGTCACACCGATTCTTTATATCCGGCGCCACCGAGTTCAAATGTCATAGCCACTGCCACAAACCCTAGGCAAATCGGAATCACCGATAGGGATCTCGGTCTCACCGAGATGGGATTGTAATCTCTCTGTTTCCCTTCATAACGTTTCGGTCTAATCAAAGTGAGCAATCGGTCCCACCGAGATTGCAATGTAAACTCCCTATTTCCCTTCCGTAACATTTCGGTCTCACCGAAATGAGCAAAACGGTCCCATCGAGTTTACCTAACCAACTCTCTGGAAAGCTTATTACCAAAATTGGTCTCACCGAGTTTGTGTAATCGGTCTTACCGAGATTATGTTGTGCCCTAACCCTAACCATATCGGTCCTACCGAGTTGCATGTCGGTCCCACCGAAAATCCTAACGGTCACTAGGTTTACTAAATCGGTCCGACCGAGTTTGATGATTCGGTCCCATCGAGTTTGGTAAATTGTGTGTAATGGTTAGATTTTGTGTGGAGGCTATATATACCCCTCCACCTCCTCTTCATTCGTGGAGAGAGCCATCAGAAATAACCTACACTTCCAACTTACCATTTCTGAGAGAGAACTACCTACTCATGTGTTGAGGCCAAGATATTCCATTCCTACCATATGAATCTTGATCTCTAGCCTTCCCCAAGTTGCTTTCCACTCAAATCTTCTTTTCACCAGATCCAAATCCCATGAGAGAGAGTTGAGTGTTGGGGAGAATATCATTTGAAGCACAAGAGCAAGGAGTTCATCATCAATGCACCATTTGTTACTTCTCGGAGAGTGGTGTCTCCTAGATTGGCTAGGTGTCACTTGGGAGCCTCTGACAAGATTGTGGAGTTGAACCAAGGAGTTTGTAAGGGCAAGGAGATCGCCTACTTCGTGAAGATCTATCGCTAGTGAGCAAGTCCTTTGTGGGCGACGGCCATGGTGGGATAGACAAGGTTGCTTCTTCGTGGACCCTTCGTGGGTGGAGCCCTCTGTGGACTCGCGCGACTGTTACCCTTCATGGGTTGAAGTCTCCATCAACGTGGATGTACGATAGCACCACCTATCGGAACCACGCCAAAAACATCCGTGTCTCCAATTGCGTTTGAATCCTCCAAACCCTTCCCTTTACTTTCTTGCAAGTTGCATGCCTTAATTTCCGCTGCTCATATACTCTTTGCATGCTTGCTTGAATTGTGTGATGATTGCTTGACTTGTCCAAAGATGGCTAAAATCTGCCAAACTCTAAAATTGGGAAAAGGTTAAGTTTTTAATTGGTCAAGTAGTCTAATCACCCCCACCCTCTAGACATACTTCAAGGTCCTACAAGTGGTATCAGAGCTTTGGTATCCATTTGCTTTGATTTCCATAGCTTTTGGTGGTCATAGCCTTGGTTTCACAACCTAGGAGAGTATGGCGTCTAGTGAGGGAAGTTATCACCGTAGAGGTACTTACTTTGATGGTACTAATTTTGCTAGTTGGAAACATAAGATGAAAATGCATATTCTCGGACATAACCCCGCCGTTTGGGCTATTATTTGTATTGGCTTGCAAGGTGAATTCTTTGATGGGAGAGAGGTGAACCGTGAAGCTAATGTGGATGAATTGAAGATGCTGCAATACAACACTCAAGCTTGTGATATCCTCTTCAATGGATTGTGCCCTGAAGAATTCAACAAAATCAGCCGTCTTGAGAATGCAAAGGAAATTTGGGATACTTTGATTGATATGCATGAAGGTACCGACTCCGTCAAGGAATCCAAGCTGGATGTGCTCCAAAGTCAGCTTGACAAGTTCAAAATGAAGGATGGTGAAGGTGTTGCTAAAATGTACTCTAGGCTTGCTCTTATCACAAATGAGATTGCCGCTTAGGGAGTGAAGAGATGACCGGCAGATTCATCATCAAGAAGATCCTAAGAGCATTGGATGGAAAGTATGATACCGTGTGCACATTGATCCAAATGATGCCAAACTACAAAGATCTCAAGCCAACGGAAGTCATTGGAAGAATTGTTGCTCATGAGATGTCACTCAAGGATAAGGAGAAACTTCACAACAAGTCAAGTGGTGCTTACAAAGCCTCATGTGAAGCCACCATATCATCAAGTGAGAAACAAACCTTCAATGAAGAATTGAGCTTAATGGTGAAGAACTTCAACAAATTCTACAAGAGTAGAAGCAAAGAAAGAAGCTCTAAGTCAAGGTCCTACAATGACAAAAGATCTTCTAGTCGAGAGCAAAATTGCTACAATTGTGGGAGACCTGGACACTATTCCAATGAGTGTACGGCACCCTACAAAAGAAGAGAAGATTCTCCAAAAAGAAGAAGCAAAAGAGAAGAATCACCACCAAGAGAGAGGAGGAGTAGAGATGATCGTTATGAACGAAGACCCTCACGGAGAAGCAAGGATTCGGAAAAGAAGGACAAGTCATCAAGGAGCTACACAAAACGAAGACATCAAGCTCATGTTGGTGAATGGGTATCCGGCTCCGACTCCGACAATCACTCCGAGAGAAGCTATCACTCCGACTCCGAATATACTCAAGATGAAGGTGTTGCCGGTCTAGCACTTGTGTCAACCAACTCCTATGACATATTTGACTCACCAAATGAAGGAATTGGAAGATGCTTCATGGCCAAAGGTCCAAAGGTAACACATCCCGAGTATGTTGATTTCAATAGTGATGAAGATGACTTGCTAGGTGATGATGATTTACTTATTGACAACTCTAGTGATGAATACTATGATGAAACGTCAATTAATCATGCTAATCAAGATAAAACGAATGACAATGATAAGGAGAAGATTGAGCTTCTAACTAAAGAACTAAACACTCTTAAGTTAGCTCATGAAACTATCTTCGAAAATCATCGAGAACTTTTAAGGGCTCATGAGAAGTTACGCTTTGAAAAGCTCAATCTTGAGCAAGAGCATGAGTTCTTAAAAGCAATCAATGATGATCTCCGTAAGAAAAGTTCTTCTTACATTGCCAAGTGTTTACTCTTATCTACTTACATGCCTCAAGTCAAGTCTAGTAACAAGTACAAGAAAGATCCTTCCTCTAGTAGTAACAATAATAATGCCAAATCCAATATTGTTGCTTCTAGTAGTTCTCTTGATTCCACTAATGATTCTCTTAGCCAAGTTACACTTGAGCAAGAAAATAGCTTATTGAAGGGAATTCTAGAGAAATGTGTATACAAGAGCCTTGCCGGGAGTAAGCAATTCGAGGAAATTGTACGCAAGCAAGGAAGGCACCGGAAGAATCAAGGTGTTGGTTTTGAACGAAAGTTCAAGGCCAATGGAGTTGAGTGGGAATAAGATCAATACCCCAAGACGAAGTTTGTTCCTCAACAAGAGAAGTATGATCCTACTTCCTTCAAGGGAACACAAGCACAAGATGATCTTCCACCACAAGACCACAAGAACAAAGGCAAGGACAAGCTTCAAGAGGAGATTGATGCATTTGAAGAAGCACCTAAGGCCTTGGTCAAGTGGGTTCCCAAGACTACATCAAGTTCTACTTCATCAAGTACAACTACAACTCCAAGGATTCCCATCAAGATGATGTGGATCCCGAAGAATAAGAACTACAGAGTTCTTGAGGGTGACTCCGCCAACATTCTTCACTCATATCATTATGGCAAGGACAAGTGCAATCAACTTCCACATCTTGCACTAGTTCAAGGAGTCACAAACCCTCATGTTGGTAAGGCAAGGGACAAGGTAACCTAATGATTTCATGGACATCATCTTGCGTGTGCATCACTCTATGTCTATGGATATTCTTGTTTGTTCCTTGTGGGACTAACCCATGTAGGTATGTTGAAAGTGCAACTGACTCCAAAGGATTGCTCCAAACAATCTACATCAACATTGAGCATCCACATCTTCAACACCTACATGAAGTCATCATCGACAAAACCCAAGGTTAGTTCATCCCTCTAAAAGGGGATCTCACATCTAGGGGGAGCTTAACTCTAAGAATTGAGTCAAAGCAACTCTAATGATGTGAACACATCAATGCATTATGTAAAAGTGGTAACCCCACTTGAGCTTAAACGATGAGTATGACCTATGATCAAATGTTCTCATTTGACTCCTAAGTCAATATACTCATATATAGATGACCTAGTCATCGCCAATTGTTTGATAGATGCTAGAATTCGTTGTGCATGCTTTGCCACATATTTCATTTGCCATTCTATTGTGTGAGCATGTTGGTTGCATATTTTACTCATTCGAGGACATCCACTTGTTGCTTTGATTGTTTGGGTTCTTCTTCTTTTTCCCAAGTGGATGGACAAGAATGCCTAAGAACCTTCTCTAGTTATCTATGATTTTCTCGTCTCAAACTCTATTCATGCTACATCACAAAATTTGATCAAGTCAGATTCGAACCACTCTATGTGAGGAGCACTCGGAGTCCCCGATTCGTCATAGACTTAAACTTCTGAAACTTCTTTGTGATTCTCGGTCTGACCGATTCCTCCATTTCGGTCCTATCGAGATCACTAAGATGATCTAGGTTTTCAATCTCGGTGCAACCGATTTGAACTTTTCGGTCACACCGAGTTGCTGTAACTGTATACAGTTATGCATCTCGGTGCCACCAAGTTGTTCCACTCGGTCACACCGACAGGGTCGGGCTATATATACTCACGGGCAAAAATTTGGAAATTTCTCCAAACCCCTTCGCCCGCGCATAGCTCGCTCTGCCTCCAGCGTCTCCGGATCGTCTCCTCGTCGCCAGCTGCCTCCTGTCACTGGTCTCCGCTGCCGTCAACGGAATTCACCCCCACCGTTGCCGTCGTAGCGAGTTCATCGCCAAGCTAGGGTATGGACTCGATCACAGTGCTATCCTTGTATGATTCCTAGCACATTGTGTTCATTATGATTCTTGCCACAATTGAAACACTCCTATCTAGTCAATACAATCCTTAGAATAGACGCGATTTGAAAATTTAGGGTTAGGTTTCCGCCGAAACCATCACGGACCCACCGAGTTGAAAAACTCGGTCCCACCGATTTGGCTAACGCCATTGCACTAGTAACTCTCTGTCTGACCGAGAATTGCTAATCGGTGTGACCGATTTTAAAACTTTGTGAAACCCTAGCAGTCTCGGTGCCACCAAACTGTAACTCGGTCCTACCGAGTTCACCAGTTTAGGTTCCAAAACTGCTTCGGCATCACCAAGTTTGAAAATTGGTTGATCTGAAATGCTTTCTGTGGAAAACTAAAACTGAGTTTTTGAATCATTCTTTTGCAAAAATCTCTGCATTTTGTGATGTTCATCCATTCTATCTCATCTATAACTATTCACAGGGTCAGCAGTCAGTGATTTGCAACATGTCAGACCAAAGTGATAGTCAGAACAAGCCAGAAGAACAGATTCACATAAGTGAGGGCACTAGTTCCTCAAGCACTTCAGATGATGGCAGCAGGAGCACCCCAAGCAATCTGCCTAAAGCTGCCACCAAGACAAGGAAGAAGAGAACCTCAGAATCTGAGGATGAGGATTATATGGCACAAGAAGATGAGGCTACTTCCAAGAAGGTAGTGCTCAAAAAGGAGTATGGGTCGGCAAAGACCACAAAGCCTGGACTTAATATGAAGGTTCCTGCCAAGAGGACACCTATGTTGAAGGTCAGGAGATCAACTCAAGCGCCTGAAAAGCCTGATCCCAAAGAGCCAACTGCAGAAGGAAAGAAAAGGAAAGGAAGGGTCAAAAAGACCATGGCCAGAGTTCTTGGTCAACCTTCCATGATGGAAGAGGAAGCAGAGGTTGCTGCACCAACACCAAAGGCACAAAAGCTGATGGGTGATGCTATAAAGTCAGGGGCTGCAACATCAAAGCCCAAGGAAGCACCCAAAGCTGCCCCCAAGCCCAAGATCGCACCAAAGAGGAATACCAGGAGTATTCCAGCTGCTGAGAAGAACAAGGCCCCAGTGCCTGAAGTTGCTGATGAGGAAGATGATGAAGGACAAGTCCTGAGGAAGCTCAAACCCAAGATTCCAGACCACAATGATGCTCATCCTGTGGCTGAGGACATGGATATCAGAAGAGACTCAGGGTTGAGGCTATGGAGAATGACAGATACATATGCCACCAGGAGAAGGATTGCTGTTGATTACAGGTTCCATACAAAGGAACAACAGGACTTCTATGAGACAATCTTGTTGGACAAGAAGCCCATAGTGTGTGATATGAGGTGGGTCGACTGGACCTACATGAATGAGAATGAAGAACACTATCCTGGAGTGCAAGACAGTTGCATTGCATGTGGAGTTGCAGATTTTGTTGGGCAGAAGCTCACCAACTGGAATGATGAACTCATTATGCAATTCTACTCCACAGCACACTTCTATCCAGATGGCAGGATAGTTTGGATGTCAGAAGGTACAAGGTACCAGCCAACCTGATCAATGCCCCAAAGGAGAGTGAAGATGACTTGGATGTCTATGCCAAGAAGAAGATGGATAACAATTCTATGTCACATATGTACAAGGAGATCCCAGACAAAGCTCTTGAGACTTTCAAGTTTGGGTCAGTTCATTTTCTTCTGTCAGGGCTGCCAACGATCAACTGGATCCTAAGGCACACTCTTTTGCCCAAGTCAGGTGACCACAACATGATTAGAGGGCATGCTATAAACTTGCTACATATATTTGATGTGACACAGAAATTCAAGGTCATGAGCCTTATGGTTGAGACTATCAAGAGGACTGCAGCAGACCAAAAGAGGAGTTGTGGATATGCCCCACAAATTCAGGAGTTGATTAACTCAAAGATGGGCACAGGAAAATACTTGCTGGATAAGGAACACTTTGCTCTCTATCCAGACTTTGAGGATAATCAAGTTGTAATGAATGCGAATGAACCATCATCAGTGCAAGCTCAAGAGAAGAATGAGAAAGCAAAGAGAGAGAAGGCTGCCAAGGTGCCAACTCAAGAGGAGGCATATGAGTACTTTTTGAAGAACAAGCAGGAGCAACTTGGTTACTTGATAGCATCAACACTGAGGATTGAGAAGGGGTTGGCCACCCTAACTCAAAACCAGGAGAGCCTGGAAAGAATCATGGAACAAAAATTCTATGATCTAGATGTCAAAGTAACTGAGATTCAGTCAGTTGTGGAGCAGCTTCAGGATGACATGCAGGAGAGGAAGGGCAAGACAACCACTGATGCATTTGCCAGAGTGCCTAGAGATCAGAGGTCAGCTGCAGTGCCTGTGACAGACACTAGAGCCACATCATCTGCACCAGCTACAGCTCCTACAGCTCCAGTGCAACCAGCTCTAGCACCAACTCCTCCAGCTCCATCCACATCAACTGAAGCCTTCGTCCAAGGAGCCATCTCTACACCACCACCCGAAGATCAAGCCTGAGAGTCGATCTAGCACTATGCATTACCTATGAACTTTTTGGTAACTTGTTGCCAAAGGGGGAGAAAAATGTATAGATCATATGCTTCGAGAGAGAGAGTGTTGCTTTTATTCTCTCTTGCTTTGGTGGTTAAACTTTGTTTGCTTTTGATTGATTGAGATAATATGCTATTATCTGTGAGACATTGATGATCATGTGTTTGATCATAAGCTACACTTATGCATGTTTGATGATATTATCTTACCTATCCTTATATGATCATTCACTTTGCTTGGTGATGAGTGCATGTATTCAATCTTTATTATTTTGAACGCTCCACCAAGATGTATGTGACATGGAAGAGTAACCCATGAGCCTAATTCCTTGTGCATTTGCAGTCCAAAGCAAATTCTAAACTATGCACAAATTTAGGGGGAGCTCTTGCTTATCACATACTTCTCAAAGCGACGATGTTTTTCAATCTTATTATCATTTGTCGAAGCTTTGATCTATATGTTACCAAAAAGGGGGAGATTGAAAGTGCAACTATCCCTAGGTGGTTTTGGTAATTCATAACAATATATAGCTCATTGAGCCAATGCTATTCCAAGACTATTATTTCAGGAAAGCTCAACGAATGGCATGGCATGGATGATGAAAGTGGATCCCTCAAAATATCAAGGACAAAGGATTGGCTCAAGCTCAAAAGCTCAAGACTCTTCATTTTACATTTTAGTGATCCAAGATCACATTGCATCTATAGGAAAAGCCAATACTATCAAGGAGGGATGAGGTGTTGCTTAATGAGCCTCTTGCTTCAAGTGCTTAGTGATATGCTCTAAATACCCTCAACTACTTTCTCACATCCTCATATGACCTAAACCCAAAGTCAAAATTGGTCACACCGATTCTTTCTATCTGGCGCCACCGAGTTCAAATGTCATAGCCACTGCCACAAACCCTAGGCAAATCGGTCTCACCGATAGGGATCTCGGTCTCACCGAGATGGGATTGTAATCTCTCTGTTTCCCTTTGTAACGTTTTGGTCTAACCCAAGTGAGCGATCGGTCCCACCGAGATTGCAATGTAAACTCCCTGTTTCCCTTTCGTAATATTTCGGTCTCACCGAAATGAGCAAATCGGTCCCACCGAGTTTACCTGACCAACTCTCTGGAAAGCTTATTACCAAAATCGGTCTCACCGAGTTTGTGTAATCGGTCTTACCGAGATTACGTTATGCCCTAACCCTAACCATATCGGTCCTACCGAGTTGCATGTCGGTCCCACCAAAAATCCTAACGGTCACTAGGTTTACTAAATCGGTCCGACCGAGTTTGATGATTCGGTCCCATCGAGTTTGGTAAATTGCGTGTAACGGTTAGGTTTTGTGTGGAGGCTATATATACCCCTCCACCTCCTCTTCATTCGTGGAGAGAGCCATCAGAAAAAACCTACACTTCCAACTTACCATTTCTGAGAGAGAACTACCTACTCATGTGTTGAGGCCAAGATATTCCATTCCTACCATATGAATCTTGATCTCTAGCCTTCCCCAAGTTGCTTTCCACTCAAATCTTCTTTCCACCAGATCCAAATCCCATGAGAGAGAGTTGAGTGTTGGGGAGACTATCATTTGAAGCACAAGAGCAAGGAGTTCATCATCAACGCACCATTTGTTACTTCTTGGAGAGTGGTGTCTCCTAGATTGGCTAGGTGTCACTTGGGAGCCTCTGACAAGGTTGTGGAGTTGAACCAAGATGTTTGTAAGGGCAAGGAGATCGCCTACTTCGTGAAGATCTACCGCTAGTGAGGCAAGTCCTTCGTGGGCGACGGCCATGGTGGGATAGACAAGATTGCTTCTTCGTGGACCCTTCATGGGTGGAGCCCTCCGTGGACTCGCGTAACCGTTACCCTTCGTGGGTTGAAGTCTCCATCAACGTGGATGTACGATAGCACCACCTATCGGAACCACGCCAAAAACATCTGTGTCTCCAATTGCATTTGAATCCTCCAAACCCTTCCCTTTACTTTCTTGCAAGTTGCATGCCTTAATTTCCGCTGCTCATATACTCTTTGCATGCTTGCTTGAATTGTGTGATGATTGCTTGACTTGTCCAAAGATTGCTAAAATCTGCCAAACTCTAAAATTGGAAAAAGGTTAAGTTTTTAATTGGTCAAGTAGTCTAATCACCCCCCTCTAGACATACTTCAAGGTCCTACAGTGGACTTTGGACGAACTACTTGATGATCGTAAGGCTGTTGGCTACAGATGGATTTTAAAAGGAAGACAGACAATGATGGTAAGTATCGCCATTAAGAAAGCTCGACTTGTCGCTAAGATGTTTCACTACTGGAATCAGCTACTTTGCCATCTGCCAGCTCTTTGCCGTCAGCTAGCAGAAGGCAAAGAAGCTCTTTGCCATCAGCTCCCCGAAGTAGACGGCAAAGAACTGGCTGATGGCAAAGAAAGCCTTTGCCATCAGCCTATTCTTTGTCGTCCGCTAGCTGACGGCAAAGAATCTTTGCCGTCCGCTAGCAGACGGCAAAGAGGGAGGGGGCCCCACTGAGGAGCTGTTTAAAAAATACTTAACATCCCCCCTCTTTGCCATCTGCTAGCAGACGGCAAAGAGCAAAAAAGCGGACGGCAAAGAGGGCGGACGGCAAACATTCAACATATCTAACGGCGCGCCCCACCCCGCCCTCTCTCTCTGTTTCTCTCCTGCTCCCACACGCGCGCCGCCGCCCCCAGCACTCGCCGCCGCCCGGTTG
>NC_041391.1:82381078-82388198 GCF_002162155.2 Triticum dicoccoides
AGATTTAGTTTTTTCCTTTTTTTCTTTTTTTTAGTTTTAGGTTTATGTTTAGTTTAGATTTAGTTTTAGTTTTAGTTTTAGTTTTAGATTTAGGTTTAGATTTAGGTTTAGTTTTAGGTTTAGTTCAGTTTTAGGAAAGAAAAAGAAGAAGAAGAAAAAAACAGGAGAGGAGGAGAAGAAGAAGAGGAAAAAGGAAAGGAAGAAGAAGAGGAGGAGGAGGAGAAGAAAAAAGAAGAAGAGGAAGAAGAAGAAGAAAAAAGAGGAGAGGAGGAGAAGAAGAAGAGGAAAAAGGAAAGGAAGAAGAAGAAGAAGAGGAGGAGAAGAAAAAAGAAGAAGAGGAAGAAGAAGAAGAAAAAAGAGGAGAGGAGGAGAAGAAGAAGAGGAAAAAGGAAAGGAGGAAGAAGAAGAAGAAGAAGAAGAAGAAGAAGAAGAAGGAAAAAAGGAAGAAAAGGAAGAAGAGGAAGAAGAAGAAAAGGAAAAAAGAGGAAAAAAACCTGACCCGACACGGCACCCCGACCCCGACCCGGTGTTGGGGAACGTAGTAATTTCAAAAAAATTCCTACGCACACGCAAGATCATGGTGATGGCATATCAACGAGAGGGGAGAGTGTTGTCCATGTACCCTCGTATTACCGTAAGCGGAAGCGTTATGACAACGCGGTTGATGTAGTCGTTCGTCTTCACGATCCGACCGATCCAAGCACCGAACGTACGGCACCTCCGAGTTCAGCACACGTTCAGCTCGATGAAGATCCCCGGGCTCCGATCCAGCAAAGCTTCGGGGATGAGTTCCGTCAGCACGACGGCGTGGTGATGATGATGATGTTCTACCGGCGCAGGGCTTCGCCTAAACTCCGCGACGATATGACCGAGGTGGAATATGGTGGAGGGGGCACCGCACACGGCTAAGGAACGATCCGTAGATCAACTTGTGTGTCATGGGGTGCCCCCCTGCCCCCGTATATAAAGGAGCAAGGGGGGAGGAGGCCGGCCCTAGGAGGGGGCGCGCCAAGTGTGGAGTCCTACTAGGACTCCCTAGTCCTAGTAGGATTCCACCTCCCTTGTTGGAGTAGGAGAAGGGGAAAGAGGGGGAGAGGAAGAAGGAAAGGGGGGCTGCGCCCCTTGTCCAATTCGGACCAGAGGGGGGGCGCAGGCCTCCTTCCTTTTGGCCTCTCTCCTCTATTCCCGTATGGCCCAATAAGGCCCATATACTCCCCGGCGAATTCCCGTAACTCTTCGGTACTCCGAAAAATACCCGAATCACTCGGAACCTTTCCGAACTCCGAATATAGTTGTCCAATATATTGATTTTTGCGTCTCAACCATTTGGAGACTCCTCATCATGTCCCCGATCTCATCCGGGACTCCGAACTCCTTCGGTACATCAAAACTCATAAACTCATAATATAACTGTCATCGAAACCTTAAGCGTGCGGACCCTACGGGTTCGAGAACTATGTAGACATGACCTAGAACTATTGTTGGTCAATAACCAATAGCGGAACCTGGATGCCCATATTGACTCCTACATATTCTACGAAGATCTTTATCGGTCAAACCGCATAACAACATACTTTGTTCCCTTTGTCATCGGTATGTTACTTGCCCGAGATTCGATCATCGGTATCCAATACCTAGTTCAATCTCGTTACCGGCAAGTCTCTTTACTCGTTCCGTAATACATCATTCCGTAACTAACTCATTAGTTACAATGCTTGCAAGGCTTAAGTGGTGTGTATTACCGAGAGGGCCCAGAGATACCTCTCCGACAATCGGAGTGACAAAACCTAATCTCGAAATACGCCAACCCAACATGTACCTTCGGAGACACCTGTAGAGCACCTTTATAATCACCTAGTTACGTTGTGACGTTTGGTAGCACACAAAGTGTTCCTCCAGTAAACAGGAGTTGCATAATCTCATAGTTGTAGGAACTTTGTATAAGTCATGAAGAAAGCAATAGCAACATACCAAACGATCAAGTGCTAGGCTAACGGAATGGGTCAAGTCAATCACATCATTCTCCTAATGATGTGATCCCGTTAATCAAATGACAACCCATGTCTATGGTTAGGAAACATAACCATCTTTGATTAATGAGCTAGTCAAGTAGAGGCATACTAGTGACATTATGTTTGTCTATGTATTCACACATGTATCATGTTTCCGGTTAATACAATTCTAGCATGAATAATAAACATTTATCATGATATAAGGAAATAAATAATAACTTTATTATTGCCTCTAGGGCATATTTCCTTCAATCTCCCACTTGCACTAGAGTCAATAATCTAGTTCACATCGCCATGTGATATAACACCAATAATTCACATCACCATGTGATTAGCACCCATAGTTCACATCGTCATGTGACCAACACCCAAAGGGTTTACTAGAGTCAATAATCTAGTTCACATCGCTATGTGATTAACACCCAAAGAGTACTAAGGTATGATCATGTTTTGCTCGTGAGAGAACTTTAGTCAACGGGCCTGTCACATTCAGAGCCGTATGTATTTTGCAAATATTCTATGTCTACAATGCTCTGCACGGAGCTACTCTAGCTAATTGCTCCCACTTTCAGTATGTATCCAGATTGAGACTTAGAGTCATCTGGATTGGTGTGAAAGCTTGCACCGATGTAACTCTTTACGACGGGCTCTTTCATCACCTCCATAATCGAGAAATATTTCCATAGTCCTCACTAAGGATATTCTTGACCAATGTCCAGTGATCTACTCCTAGATCTCTATTGTACTCCCTTGCCAAATAAAGAGCAAGGTATACAATAGGTCTGGTACATAGCATAGCATACTTTATAGAACCTATGACTGAGGCATAGGGAATGACTTTTCATTCTCTTTCTATTTTCTGCCATGGTCGGGTTTTGAGTCTTACTCAACTTCATACCTTTGCATCACAGGCAAGAACTCCTTCTTTGACTGTTCTATTTTGAACTATTTCAAAATTTTATCAAGGTATGTACCCATTGAAAAATCTTATCAAGCATCTTGATCTATCTCAATAGATCTTGATGCTCAATATGTAAATAGCTTTACCGAGGTCTTTCTTTGAAAAAACTCCTTTTAGACACTCCTTTATGCTTTGCAGAATAATTCTACATTATTTCCGATCAACAATATGTCATTCACATATACTTATCAGAAACACTGTAGTGCTCCCACTCACTTTATTGTAAATACAAGCTTCACCGCAAGTCTGTATAAAACTTATATGCTTTGATCAACTTATCAAAGCGTATATTCCAACTCCGAGATGCTTGCACCAGTCCATAGATGGATTGCTCAAGCTTGCATATTTTGTTAGCACCTTTAGGATTGACAAAACCTTCTGGTTGCATCATATACAACTCTTCTTTAAGAAAACCATTAAGGAATGCAGTTTTTGACATCCATTTGCCAGATTTAATAAAATGGGGCAATTGCTAACATGATTCGGACAGACTTTAAGCATCGATACGAGTGAGAAAATCTCATCGTAGTCAACACCTTGAATTTTGTCAAAAACCCTTTTCGACAAGTCTAGCTTTGTAGATAGTAACACTACTATCAGCGTCTATCTTCCTCTTACAAATCCATTTAATCTCAATGGCTTGCCGATCATCGGGAAAGTCAACCAAAGTCCATACTTTGTTCTCATACATGGGTCCCATCTCAGATTTCATGGCCTCAAGCCATTTTGCGGAATCTGGGCTCACCATCGCTTCTTCATAGTTCGTAGGTTCATCATGATCTAGTAGCATGACTTCCAGAACAGGATTGCCGTACCACTCTGGTGCAGATCTTACTCTGATTTACCTACGAGATTCGGTAGTAACTTGATCTGAAGTTACATGATCATCATCATTAGCTTCCTCACTAATTGGTGTAGTAGTCACAGGAACAGATTTCTGTGATGAACTACTTTCCAATAAGGGAGAAGGTACAATTACCTTATTAAGTTCTACTTTCCTCCTACTCACTTCTTTCGAGAGAAACTCCTTCTCTAGAAAGGATCTATTCTTAGCAACGAATGTCTTGCCTTTGGATCTGTGATAGAAGGTGTACCCAACTTTCTCCTTTGGGTATCCTATGAAGACACATTTCTCCGATTTGGGTTTGAGCTTATTAGGATGAAACTTTTTCACATAAGCATCGCAACCCCAAACTTTAAGAAACGACAACTTTGGTTTCTTGCCAAACCACAGTTCATATTGTGTCGTCTCAACGGACTTAGGTGGTGCCCCTTTTTAACGTGAATGCAGCTGTCTTTAATGCATGACCCCAAAACGATAGTGGTAAATCGGTAAGAAACATCATAGATTGTACAATATCTAATAAAGTACGGTTATGACGTTCGGACACACCATTACGCTGTGGTGTTCCGGGTGGCGTGAGTTGCGAAACTATTCCGCATTGTTTCAAATGTAGACCAAACTCGTAACTCAAATATTCTCCTCCACATCAGATCGTAGAAATTTTATTTTCTTGTTACGATGATTTTCAACTTCACTCTGAAATTCTTTGAACTTTTCAAACGTTTCAGACTTATGTTTCATTAAGTAGATATACCCATATCTTCTCAAATCATCTGTGAAGGTCAGAAAATAATGATACTTGCCGCGAGCCTCAACACTCATCGGATCGCATACATCAATATGTATTATTTCCAATAAGTCAGTTGCTCGCTCTATTGTTCCGGAGAACGGAGTCTTTAGTCATCTTGCCCATAAGGCATGGTTCACAAGCATCAAGTGATTCATAATCAAGTGATTCCAAAATCCCATCAGCATGGAGTTTCTTCATGCGCTTTACACCAATATGACCTAAACTGCAGTGCCACAAATAAGTTGCACTATCATTATTAACTTTGCATCTTTTGGTTTCAATATTATGAATATGTGTATCACTATGATCAAGATCCAACGAACCATTTTCATTGGGTGTGTAACCATATAAGGTTTTATTCATGTAAACAGAACAACAATTTATTCTCTTACTTAAATGAATAACCGTATTGCAATAAACATGATCAAATCATATTCATGCTCAACGCAAACACCAAATAACACTTATTTAGTTTCAACACTAATCCCGAAAGTATAGGGAGTGTGCGATGATGATCATATCAATCTTGGAACTACTTCCAACACACATCGTCACCTCGCCTTTTTACTATTTTCTGTTTATTCTGCAACTCCCGTTTCGAGTTACTACTCTTAGCAACTGAACCAGTATCAAAATGCCGAGGGGTTGCTATAAACACTAGTAAAGTACACATCAATAACATGTATATCCAATATACCTTTGTTCACTTCACCATCCTTCTTATCCACCAAATATTCAAGGCATTTCCGCTTCTAGTGACCATTTCCTTTGCAGTGTAAGCACTCAGTTTCAGGCTTTGGTCTAGCTGTGAGCTTCTTCGCGGGAGTGACAACTTGCTTGTCATTCTACATGAAGTTCCCTTTCTATCCCTTTGCCCTTTTCTTGAAACTAGTGATCTTGTCAATCATCAACACTTGATGCTCTTTCTTGATTTCTACCTTCGTCGATTTCAACATCACGAAGAGCTCAGGAATCGTTTTCGTCATCCCTTGCATACTATAGTTCATCACAAAGTTCTACTAACTTAGTGATGGTGACTAGAGAACTCTGTCAATCACTATCTTATCTGGAAGATTAACTCCCACTTGATTCAAGCGATTGTAGTGCCCAGACAATCTGAGCACATGCTCACTAGTTGAGCGATTCTCCTCCATCTTTTAGCAATAGAACTTGTTGGAGACTTCATATCTCTCAACTCGGGTATTTGCTTGAAATATTAACTTCAATTCCTGGAACATCTCATATGGTCCATGACATTCAAAACGTCTTTGAAGTCCCGATTCTAAGCCGTTAAGCATGGTGCACTAAACTTTCAAGTAGTCATCATATTGAGCTAGCCAAACGTTCATAACGTCTGCATCTGCTCCTGCAATAGGTTTGTCACCTAGCGGTGCATCAAGAACATAATTCTTCTGCACAGCAATGAGGATAAACCTCAGATCACGGATCCAATCCGCATCATTGCTACTAACATCTTTCAACACAATTTTCTCTAGGAACATATCAAAATAAACATATGAAAGCAATAACGCAAGCTATTGATCTACAACATAATTTGCAAAATACTACCAGGACTAAGTTCATGATAAATTAAAGTTCAATTAATCATATTACTTAAGAACTCCCACTTAGACAGACATCTCTCGAGTCATCTAAGTGATCACGTGATCCAAATCAACTAAACCATAACCGATCATCACGTGAGATGGAGTAGTTTTCAATGGTGAACATCACTATGTTGATCATATCTACTATATGATTCACGCTCGACCTTTCGGTCTCCGTGTTCCGAGGCCATATCTGCATATGCTAGGCTCGTCAAGTTTAACCTGAGTATTTTGTGTGTGCAAAACTGGCTTGCACCCGTTGTAGATGGACGTAGAGCTTATCACACCCGATCATCACGTGGTGTCTGGGCACGACGAACTTTAGCAACGGTGCATACTTAGGGAGAACACTTCTTGATAATTTTTAGTGAGAGATCATCTTAAAATGCTACCGTCAATCAAAGCAAGATAAGATGCATAACAGATAAACATCATACGCAATCAAAATATGTGACATGATATGGCCATGATCATCTTGCGCCTTTGATCTCCATCTCCAAAGTACTGTCATGATCTCTATCGTCACCGGCACGACACCATGATCTTCATCATCTTGATCTATATCAATGTGTCATCACATGGTCGTCTCGCCAACTATTGCTCTTGCAACTATTGCTATCGCATAGCGATAAAGTAAAGCAATTATTTGGCACTTGCATCTTATGCAACAAAGAGACAACCATTGAGCTTCAGCCAGTTGCCGATAACTTCAACAAAACATGATCATCTCATACAACAACTTATATCTCATCACGTCTTGACCATATCACATCACAACATGCCCTGCAAAAACAAGTTAGACGTCCTCTACTTTGTTGTTGCAAGTTTTACGTGGCTGCTACGGGCTGAGCAAGAACCGTTCTTACCTACGCATCAAAACCACAACAATAGTTCGTCAAGTTGGTG
>NC_041391.1:82388544-82389052 GCF_002162155.2 Triticum dicoccoides
TTCTATTTTTTTAGTTTTAGGTTTATGTATTGTTTAGATTTAGTTTTAGTTTTAGGGTTAGGTTTAGTTTTAAGTTTAGGTTTAGTTTTAGTTTAGTTTTAGGTTTAGATTTAGTTTTTTCCTTTTTTTCTGTTTTTTTAGTTTTACGTTTATGTTTAGTTTAGATTTAGTTTTAGTTTTAGTTTTAGATTTAGGTTTAGTTTTAGGTTTAGTTCAGTTTTAGGAAACAAGAAGAAGAAAAAAATAGGAGAGGAGGAGAAGAAGAAGAGGAAAAAGGAAAGGAAGAAGAAGAAGAGGAGGAGGAGAAGAAAAAAGAAGAAGAGGAAGAAGAAGAAGAAAAAAGAGGAGAGGAGGAGAAGAAGAAGAGGAAAAAGGAAAGGAGGAAGAAGAAAAAGGAAGAAAAGGAAGAAACGGGAGAAGAGGAAGAAGAAGAAAAGGAAAAAAGAGGACAAAACCTCGACCCGACCCGACACCCCGACCCCGAGCCGGCACCCCGACACGACACCCC
>NC_041391.1:82389064-82391277 GCF_002162155.2 Triticum dicoccoides
AAGAAGA
This sequence comes from Triticum dicoccoides, assembly GCF_002162155.2. NCBI lineage: Eukaryota > Viridiplantae > Streptophyta > Magnoliopsida > Poales > Poaceae > Triticum > Triticum dicoccoides. The sequence goes on from NC_041391.1 coordinate 82,389,072, forward strand.
AGAGGAAAAAGGAAAGGAAGAAGAAGAAGAGGAGGAGGAGAAGAAAAAAGAAGAAGAGGAAGAAGAAGAAGAAAAAAGAGGAGAGGAGGAGAAGAATAGGAGGAAAAAGGAAAGGAAGAAGAAGAAGAGGAGGAGGAGAAGAAAAAAGAAGAAGAGGAAGAAGAAGAAGTAAAAAGAGGAGAGGAGGAGAAGAAGAAGAGGAAAAAGGAAAGGAGGAAGAAGAAGAAGAAGAAGAAGAAGAAGAAGAAGGAAAAAAGGAAGAAGAGGAAGAAGAGGAAGAAGAAGAAAAGGAAAAAAGAGGAAAAAAACCCGACCCAACACGGCACCCCGACCCCGACCCGGTGTTGGGGAACGTAGTAATTTCAAAAAATTTCCTACGCACACGCAAGATCATGGTGATGGCATAGCAACGAGAGGGGAGAGTGTTGTCCATGTACCCCCGTAGACCGTAAGCGGAAGCGTTATGACAACGCGGTTGATGTAGTCGTACGTCTTCATGATCCGACCGATCCAAGCACCGAACGTACGGCACCTCCGAGTTCAGCACACGTTCAGCTCGATGAAGATCCCCGGGCTCCGATCCAGCAAAGCTTCGGGGATGAGTTCCGTCAGCACGACGGCGTGGTGACGATGATGATGTTCTACCGGAGCAAGGCTTCGCCTAAACTCCGCGACAATATGACCGAGGTGGAATATGGTGGAGGGGGCACCGCACACGGCTAAGGAACGATCCGTAGATCAACTTGTGTGTCATGGGGTGCCCCTGCCCCCGTATATAAAGGAGCAAGGGGGGAGGAGCCCGGCCCTAGGAGGGGGCGCGCCAAGTGTGGAGTCCTACTAGGACTCCCTAGTCCTAGTAGGATTCCACCTCCCTTGTTGGAGTAGGAGAAGGGGAAAGAGGGGGAGAGGAAGAAGGAAAGGGGGGCTGCGCCCCTTGTCCAATTCGGACCAGAGGGGGGGGCGCAGGCCTCCTTCCTTTTGGCCTCTCTCCTCTATTCCCGTATGGACCAATAAGGCTCATATACTCCCCGGCGAATTCCGTAACTCTCCGGTACTCCGAAAAATACCCGAATCACTCGGAACCTTTCTGAACTCCGAATATAGTTGTCCAATATATCGATCTTTACGTCTCGGCCATTTCGAGACTCCTCATCATGTCCCCGATCTCATCCGGGACTCCGAACTCCTTCGGTACATCAAAACTCATAAACTCATAATATAACTGTCATCGAAACCTTAAGCATGCGGACCCTACGTGTCCGAGAACTATGTAGACATGACCTAGAACTATTGTTGGTCAATAACCAATAGCGGAACCTGGATGCCCATATTGGCTCCTACATTCTACGAAGATCTTTATCGGTCAAACCGCATAACAACATACTTTGTTCCCTTTGTCATCGGTATGTTACTTGCCCGAGATTCGATCGTCGGTATCCAATACCTAGTTCAATCTCGTTACCGGCAAGTCTCTTTACTCGTTCCGTAATACATCATTCCGTAACTAACTCATTAGTTACAATGCTTGCAAGGCTTAAGTGATGTGTATTACCGAGAGGGCCCAGAGATACCTCTCCGACAATTGGAGTGACAAAACCTAATCTCGAAATACGCCAACCCAACATGTACCTTCGGAGACACCTGTAGAGCACCTTTATAATCACCCAGTTACGTTGTGACGTTTGGTAGCACACAAAGTGTTCCTCTGGTAAACGGGAGTTGCATAATCTCATAGTTGTAGGAACTTTGTATAAGTCATGAAGAAAGCAATAGCAACATACCAAACGATCAAGTGCTAGGCTAACGGAATGGGTCAAGTCAATCACATCATTCTCCTAATGATGTGATCCCGTTAATCAAATGACAACCCATGTCTATGGTTAGGAAACATAACCATCTTTGATTAATGAGCTAGTCAAGTAGAGGCATACTAGTGACATTATGTTTGTCTATGTATTCACACATGTATCATGTTTCCGGTTAATACAATTCTAGCATGAATAATAAACATTTATCATGATATAAGGAAATAAATAATAACTTTATTATTGCCTCTAGGGCATATTTCCTTCACCCGGCACCCCGACACGACACCCCGACCCCGAGAGCCCGACCCCGACCCCGACACTGACACCCCGACCCCGAGCCTGACCCGACACCCCGACCCCGACACCGACATGGCACCGCGACCCCGACCCGGCACCCC
>NC_041391.1:82392015-82413502 GCF_002162155.2 Triticum dicoccoides
CCCAAGACCCCGACCCCGACCCCGACACGGCACCCCGACACCGACACGACACCCCGACCCCGACACCTCCGGAAAAGTTGTTCTTTGGCCTTCCAGAGGCCGACGGGGTCATATATTTGTGAATTATTAGTTAGGTCATATATTTTTCGATTTTGTTATGAAAAACATCATATATAATTGTGTTGATCGGGTAGTTTTAAATGTGCAGTTGTTTATGTTGTACTTGATGATGATACACTTAAGTGATATACATATTATTATTCATGTCGGTACTTTTTTCATGTTGTACTAATTTCGTTTATTCTTTGTCATGGCAGATGTTGAAAGATGGTGGGCGCTGGTCGGGAGCGCGCCGAGGCCCCTTCTTCATCGGTGCATAGTGTGAGGTCTTCCATTCCACACGCACCTCTCCGCCGAGCGTTGCTGGACAGTATGGCGACACCGCCGGGCCCTTCTTCATCGACCGCGGTGCCTAGCAAGGGACGAGGTAAGAAGAAGGGCCGACGTGGAGCACGTGGTCGCGGGAGAGGAGGTAGGGTGACTCTTACAGCGCCTTCCTCGCCGCCGCCCCCAGCTGTTTCACCCGAGCACGTGACTGCTAGGGTGGACTCGTCTGAGGAGGAGGCTACACGGACTCCGGTCCACGAGCCTCTGGTCCATGGGTCTTCGGACCACGAGCCTCGGGTCGACGGGCCTTCGGCCCATGAGAGTTGGGCCCACGAGACCCCGGAGGAGCACACGTCTGGATGGGGTACTTGGTCGGGTCAGCCTGAGGATGGCGGGGAGCCGAGTGGCCATGCTGATGATGGCGGGGAGCCGAGTGGCCATGCTGATGATGGCGGGGAGCCGACTAATTTTGAGGAGGAGGGGGAGGAGGGGGGCAACGTCTACTAGCGTGGTGCTACACGGCTCCTGTCCGTGCCGGCGACCCGCGAGCAGAGGTGGTTGATTTTCCCTGATGGGGAGAGGTAAGTGCATTTAATCTTTTTGTACCTTCTGCATTCACATTTCTTCAAATAACTAATGCGTTGGCCTTGTCATGCTGCAGGCGTTGGGACCACCATGAAAGTGTCCGCCGGGCCAACTCCGTCCTTGGAGTTCTGATTCGGCAAAACTTTCCGGGGTTTGTCATGTTGCCTGGTGAGGGTCGGCTTCTAGAGGTTGGATTGAGTTGGGAGCACTACTTGGCTGCCCCGGCCCCGCCGGGTGAGATTATCGACGGTGTCTTGTGCAAGACGAGGGCAGACATGGTGATCAGAAAGTTCTGTGTAATTTCTCCTTCACACAATTAAAAATCTTCAACTAGCTAGTTATTAATTGTACTAATCAATATTGTCTCATTTGATTGCAGACATTCTACAGGTGTGAGGAGGGATACGAGGAGGAGGCGGCAGATGTTATCCACAAGGAGTGCAAGCGCCTACTTCAGAACTTATGGCATGAGGCTCGGGTGCAGTCTGTTCGAGACTACTACGCCGACCGTGGTATCAAGAAGTCCAAGCGGGAGTGCCGCGATAAGTTCTTGAGTAAGGAGCAGTACATGAAGGTAATTCTTAAGGCCTTGTACTTAATTCCTTCATTTAGTAATTCATAGCCATAGCGCTGAAGTTTCTATTTGCTAACTTAGGCCCCTCAGAGATGGTGTGCGGATCGGATGGATTGTTGGGAGGTGTTGGTCGATGGGTGGTGCTCAAAAGAATGGCGGGCCACCCACAACGAGGCCAAGGACAAACGTGCCCAAATGGAAGGTGTGCCACACCACCAAGGCAGCTCCAACTTATTTCAGTACGGGCGGAACTGGGTATGTGGTTTGCTTCATGATTCATGCAATTCATTCATCATGCTAGCTTTAGCCCTTTAATTACTAATTTACTTTGTTTCTCTCTTTCAGGCACGCTACAATAAGGCGGATAAGGTGCCAGAGGTGTACGACCTGTATGCCATGGCCCACACTGGCTCTTACAAGAAAGTCAAGGCATTCTCTGCGTCTGACCTCGATGATCCAAAGAACTTCACCAACATCTCCACCCACGACAAGCTCGTGCAATATAGAGATCAGGGGAAGGCGAGGAAAGGGGAGGACTTTAACCCGTGCCAGGGTCCCATTGATACAGAGTTGCTGATGATATCTAGTGGCGGGAGGTCCCATGCCTCCATAGCCATGGGAGATTGACTTATCTGTTGTCCTAGCACTCTCCCGGAGATCAAGGCGCGCCAGTCGAGCTCCGCTCCTGAGATAAGGCCTCGTGAACGGCCAGTCCAACTCACCATCAAGGTTAGTTATACGTACTCAGCTATCTTTCTCCATTACATTGTGTGCGCTTCCATCAATGATTACAAATGGTCATGTGAGTGGTGTTGCAGGCTGCTATACAGAGTGAGAGAGATAGAACGGAGAAACTTCTGGCGGAGGTGGCGGAGAGGCAGCGGGAGTTGGAGGAGAGGACGACAAAGATGTTGGAGGAGGAGAGGGCACAGAATGACATGCAGGCAAGGGCCATGTATGAGCTCCTTGTGGTAAGTTTCTTCTGCAGATTACTTGCTAGTCTTAACATTTGCGTGTCATTACTAACTAGTATGACTCTGTTGTGAAAACCAAATGTGCAGTCTGTGTGCAAGAAGTCCGGTCAGACCGCTCCGCCGATGCCAGTGATTGCTCCTGGGAGCACGGTGAGTTTAATTTGAATGGACATTACTTGCTAGTCTTAACATTTGAGTGTCATAATGCTAACGAGACATTGGAAATGATCTTTGGTGCAGCATAACTCCAGAAACACATCGCACGATCCTTCTCCAGCTACCGGCACGAGCCAGCCCGCTCCTACACCTCCCTGATCACGGTAAGTTTCTCTAGACTTAGACTTAGCTTTATTTCCTCCAATATGCTTACCATAATGACCTAGAGTTAGCTTCTTTTCCTTCAAAATGACTTAATAAGCTTACTTATGTCAAAAATTGCATAATTAACTTAGTTAGCTCATAAATGATCCATTTTACCTAAGTTAGCTCTAATATGACTCATTTTACCTTAGTTAGCTTACAAGTGATCCAATTTATCCAAGTTAGCTCTAAAATGACCCATTTTAGTAGATTAGCTTGTAAATGATCCATTTTACCTACGTTAGCTTTAAAATGACCCATTTCACCTAGGTTAGCTCCAAAATGACTCATTTCACCTAGGTTAGCTCCAAAATGACCCATTTCACGTAGGTTAGCTCCAAAATGACCCATTTCACCTAGATTTGCTCCTAAACGATCTATTTCACCTAAATTAGCTAAAAACGATCCATTTCACCTAAATTAGCTCTTAAATGATCCATTTCACCTAAGTTAGGTCATAAACGACCCATTTCAACTAAGTTAGCTCATAAAAGCTCATAAATGATCCATTTCACCTAAGTTAGCTCAAAAACGATCCATTTCACCTAAGTTAGCTCATAAACGATCCATTTCACCTAAGTTAGCTCATAAACGACCCATTTCAACTAAGTTAGCTCATAAATGATCCATTTCAACTAAGTTAGCTCATAAACAACCCATTTCAACTTTGTTAGCTCATATATGATCCATTTCACCTAAGTTAGCTCATAAATGACATATACTTCTTGTTCTAGTCTTCTTCTTGTTCTAGTCACCTATTTCTAACTTTCTTATTTACCATTTTGCAGATTTCATTCACTTCATGGAAGCTAGCTTGCTATGATGGAGTGCTTGCTTTTCCTTTGATGAAACTTTGCATTGTATCTAGCTTGCTATGATAGAACTTGCTATCTTGACGAAACTTTGCATCGTAATATATATATGGATGGAACTTGCTTATGTATGAACAATGTGTATGGATGGAACTTGCTTATGTATGAACAATGTGTATGGATGAAACTGATGTGATATGTGATATGAAACTTATGTGCTGGATATGTGATATGGAAATATATCTATATATGTCATATATTTGCTGTGAAAATTGTTGGATTAAAAAAACAGAAAAAAAGAGACAATATGCAGGCTCTTTGCCGTCTACCACCGACGGTAAAGGGCTCTTTGCCATCAGCAGTGGACGGCAAAGAGGCCACGTGGCAGGCAACTATGCTTCCTGGGAGGCTGACCAATTTGGTCAGTTTGCCATCAGCAGCTGACAGCAAAGGCTTTGCCGTCCGCAGCGGACGGCAAAGGCCTGCCGTTAACCACCTAACGGAGTAACAATGCATTTATTGCCGTCCGTCTTCTTTGCCGTCCGTTGCTGATGGCAAAGGCCCCTTTGCCGTCAGCTGCCCGAAGCATACGGCAACGCAGCTCTTTGCCGTCCCCTACTTTGCCGTCACCTTTTGCCGTCCGCAGCTGATGGCAAAGGTCTTTGCCGTCCGCCATCCATGCCTTTGCCGTCCGCCGTGGCAGATGGCAAAGTAGCAGATTCCTGTAGTGTTTCCCGACAAGTTCAAAGAGTTGACTACGATGAGACTTTCTCACTCGTAGCGATGCTAAGAGTCTATTGGAATTATATTAGCAATTACTGCAGATTTATGAAATCTTGCAGATAGGATGTCAAAACATTATTTCCTCGACGATATTCTTGACGAAAGGTTGTATGTGATACAACCAGAAGGTTTTGTCAATCCTGAAAGATGCTAACAAGTATGCAAAGCTCCAGCAATCCTTCTAAGGACCGGAGTAAGCATCTCAGAGTTGGAATATATGCTTTGATGAGATGATCAAAGATTTTGGGTTTATACAAAGTTTATGAGAAACTTGTATTTCCAAAGAAGTGAGTGGGAGCACTATAGAATTTCTGATTAGTACATGTTGTTGACATATTGTTGATCAGAAATGATGTAGAATTTCTAGAAAGCATAAAGGGTTATTTGAAAAGTGTTCTTCAATGGAAAACCTGGATTAAGCTACTTGAACATTGAGCACCAAGATCTATAAGGATAGATCAAAAACGCTTAATAGTACTTTCAAATGAATACATACCGTGACAAGATTTTGAAGGAGTTCAAAATAGATCGGCAAAGAAGGAGTTCTTGGCTGTATTATAAGGTATGAGTATTGAGTAAGACTCAAGACTTGACCATGGCAGAAGAGAGAGAAAGGATGAAGGTTGTCCCCTATGCTTTAGATGTAGGCTCTACAGTATGCTATGTTGTGTACCGCACCTGAAGTGTGCCTTGCCATGAGTCGGTCAAGGGGTACAAGAGTGATCCAGGAATGGATCACAAGACAACAGTCAAAGTTATCATTAGTAACTACTGGACTAAGGAATTTTCTCGATTATGGAGGTGGTAAAAGAGTTCATCGTAAAGGTTACGCCGATGCAAACTTTGACACTAATCCGGATTATTCTGAGTAGTAAACCGGATTCGTATAGTAGAACAGTTATTTGGAATAGCTCCAAATAGAGCGTGGTAGCTGCATCTAGGAGATGACATAGAGACTTGCAAAGCACACACGGATCTGAAAGGTTCAGATCCGTTGACTAATAACCTCTCTCACAAACAAGATATGATCAAACCCCATGGGCGTTGATTTATTACAATCACATAGTGATGTGAACTAGATTATTGACTCTAGTGCAAGTGGGAGACTCTTGGAAATATTCCCTAGAGGCAATAATAAAATGGTTATTATTATATTTCCTTGTTTATGATAATTGTTTATTATCCATGCTAGAATTGTATTGATAGGAAACTCAAATACATGTGTGGATACATAGACAACACCATGTCCCTAGTAAGCCTCTAGTTGACTAGCTCGTTGATCAATAGATGGTTACGGTTTCCTCACCATGGACATTGGATGTCGTTGATAATGGGATCACATCATTAGGAGAATGATGTGATGGACAAGACCCAATCCTAAGCGTAGCACAAGATCATGTAGTTTGTTTGCTAAAGCTTTTCTAATGTCAAGTATCATTTCCTTAGACCATGAGATTGTGTAACTCCCGGATACCGTAGGAGTGCTTTGGGTGTACCAAACGTCACAACGTAACTGGGTGGCTATAAAGGTGCACTACGGGTATCTCCGAAAGTGTCTGTTGGGTTGGCATGAATCAAGACTGGGATTTGTCACTTCATGACGGAGAGGTATCTCTGGGCCCACTCGGTAGGACATCATCATAATGTGCACAATGTGATCAAGGAGTTGATCGCGGGATGATGTGTTACGGAACGAGTAAAGAGACTTGCCGGTAACGAGATTGAACAAGGTATCGGAATACCAACGATCGAATCTCGGGTAAGTATCATACCAGTAGACAAAGGGAATTGTATACGGGATTGATTGAATCCTTGACATCGTGGTTCATCTGATGAGATCATCGTGGAACATGTGGGAGCCAACATGGGTATCCAGATCCCGCTGTTGGTTATTGGCCGGAGAGTTGTCTCGGTCATGACTGCATGGTTCCCGAACCTGTAGGGTCTACACACTTAAGTTTTGATGATGCTAGGGTTATAGGGAATAGATATACGTGGTTACCAAATGTTGTTCGGAGTCCCGGATGAGATCCCGGACGTCCCGAGGAGTTTAGGAATGGTCCGGAGGTAAAGATTTATATATGGAAAGTCCTGTTTTGGTCACCGGAAAAGTTTCGGGTGCTATCGGTAACATACCGGGACCACCGAGAGGGTCCCGGGGGTCCACTAGGTGGGTCCATCGGCCCCAGAGGGCTGTGTGGGCCAAGTGTGGGAGGGGACCAGCCCCAGGTGGGCTGGTGCGCCCCCCCCCACCAGGGCCCAAGGCGAAGAGAGAAGGGAAAGGGGGGAAACCCTAGGCTCAGATGGGCCTAAGGCCCACCTAGTGGTGCGCCCCCCCTCTCCCCCTTGGCCGCCCCCCTAGATGGGATCTAGGGCTGGCCGCCACCCCTAGGGGTGGAAACCTAGATGGGGCGCAGCCCCTCCCTTCCCCCTATATATAGTGGGGGTTTGGGGCTGCCATACACATGAGAAAGTCTCCCTCTTGGCACAGCCCTACCCCTCTCCTCCTCGTCTCTTGCGGTGCTTGGCGAAGCCCTGCTGGAGTGCCATGCTCCTCCACCACCACCACGCCTTCGTGCTGCTGTTGGACGGAGTCTTCCCCAACCTCTCCCTCTTCCCTTGCTGGATCAAGGCACGGGAGACGTCATCGGGCTGCACGTGTGTTGAACGCGGAGGCGCCGTTGTTCGGTGCTTAGATCGGAATCAACCGCGATCTGAATCGCTATGAGTACGACTCCTTCATCCGCGTTCTTGTAACGCTTTCGCTTAGCGATCTACAAGGGTATGTAGATGCACTCCCCTTTCCCTCGTTGCTAGATTACTCCATAGATTGATCTTGGTGATGCGTAGAAAATTTTAAATTTCTGCTACGATCCCCAACAGTCGAATGTGATGGTTTAACTCCTGGATGAAAGCTGCAATAGATCTATCCTTCCTGGTGCCGATCATCTCCCATTGCTCATCTCGGCGCCCACAAATCTGGTAGACAGTATCCTTTAGATCCTTGTGGTAAACTTCTCCAATGCGTCCCATGGTGATGTGGGCTGCCATGCTCTTTCCTAGATTCCAGGTTGGCGCATCAAAGGAAAACTCTATGGGCTCAGTGACTGGCATGAACGTCCTTCCTGGAACCTGAACTCGAATCATCCAACGCTCCTCTTCTGGTAAAGTGGCGATGTAGGTCCTGGCGAAACTCGGTATTCCGATGTTCAGGTATCTAGTAACTTCCTTCAAGTGGCGTCCAAAAGGTGTATCTTCATCCGGTAGCGTGAACTTGTTCCTTGCATCCGTCATCCTAAAGAGTAGAAAAGGGAGAGGAGTCGGAAATGAGAAGAGAGTAGTGATCTAGGGCTTTAGCTTAGTGGTCGTGTCCTACAGTCAGTGTGTGCTCTGATACCATCTTGTAGCGACCAGACCTCAAACAGTTTGATCTCTGTGCATCAGTGTCATCCCCGGATCGGTAATGCTGACACGCACAGTACTTGAAGGATTTATAACAGAGTAGCAATCACACACTTATTACATCGAATGTCTCAAAAGAGAACTTATTACAATAAATATGGCTTAAGGCCATATAATATCAATAACAGCGGAAGACTTGGAAGATAAAGCGAGTCCATCAACTCCAACAGCGTCACTAAGTGAAAGATCGCGACCTAAGGCACCTTACTTGTCGTCTGAAAAGTCTACAACATGAACGTTGCAGCCCGAAACAGGTCAGCGCATGGAATATGCTGGCAATGTAACACATAGAGAGTAATGAACTGAATAATGCTATCACTACATGCATATATGGCTGGTGGAAAGCTCTATGGTTACAGTTTTGCATAAAGCCATTTTTTCCCTACAACAAAGGAATAAATTTTATTTAACTATCATGGTGGTTGTTAAACATTGATATGGTTCACCCTACTCAATCCCAATTAAGCATCATCAATTAAATCAATCAAATTATATTAAGAGTGATGAGATCCACATGATAATCCAAGAACTAGATACTCAAAACGTCCATAACTGGGGACACGGCTAACCATGATTAGTTTGTACACTCTGCAGAGATTTGCGCACTTTTCCCCACAAGACTCAAATACATCCATGGTCGAAGAAATGAGACACAGTCTTTCTGAAGCAATAACTCTTTACTCCGGGTGGACAGTTACACCTACTTTCCCCGATATCTGCTAGCCCACCACTGAAAGAGGTCTTGCAACTTATTCAACTATGCTAGAGCCCATAATAGCTTGTGGTTGCACATGGAAGTTTCTAGCATGAATAATCTTATGATCCCTTTGAGCCTGGGTGGCGGTCCATAGGAGAATCACACGGTACCCCGGGATCTCCAAAAATACAGGCAACACTGGGTTCCCCAGGTGCCTCAATCCACCCAGATGTGTGTTAAAGTAGCCACCTTAAGTTAACCATTAAATAACAATACTCACATCTGTCATGGATACACTCACCCAATCCACATCTACGAGCATAGCATAGCAGTATAAGCAACTTAGAAGTAACGCCCAAAGGTTTGATAATAAATAGGACAATATGTACTACCTCATCTACTTCCCAAAACCCACATGTTAAAAAGATCCTAACCATGCAATTGTTTGAGGATTGATCTAGTGCAATAAAACTGGGTAGTAAAGAGGTATGATCAAAGTGTTACTTGCCTTGTTGATGACCTGTGAAACCTAGAGACTCATAGTAGCACGCTTCACACTCCAGGTACTCTATCGCAAACAAACAAGCATACAATAAGCACTCAACTAGAAGGACGGGTAAAACTCAAATAAAAGATCTAACCAGAAATTCCAACTTAAGAACTCCGGTTTGCAAAAAAAATCAAATCAAACGAAGCAACGAAACTCAAACTGCGAAAGAAACAAGCTCCGTTTACTAATCTGGACTTAAGTCAAATTTTACAGTAGCAAAAACTTTTTTAAGTTGGTTAAACACAAAGAGGGCTTCGAGACGGGACTCTAGGCGCTTGAATCGCCTGATTCCGATAAACGAGCAAAAAGATAAACAAAAATTAAAATCATGGTAGAAATCGTGATCCAAAATAATCGCAGAAAAACCCTCGAAAAAGAAAAACTGACGAAGAGGCTAACGAACGAACGTTCGCTGCCTGCGGCTAACAAGTGAACACCGTTCGTTAAAACGAACATACGGATGAGCACCCGCTAAATAACTAAACCGGGAAAATAAAACCGATCTAAACAAAAAAATGAAACTAGGGTTTAAATAAAAACAGATCGGTTTTTACCTAAACCGAAAAAAACGGCGGCGGATCGGATCGGATCGGGACTGGCGGCTCCGGCGGCGTCTCCGGCGAGGCGGCGCGCTGCGGCGGCGGCGGATCCGAGGCGGGGTCGGCGAGGGGTGGCGGAGCGGCGAGGCAACGACGTCGGGCTCCGGGGCGGCAACAGCGGCGTTGGTGGCGGGGTGGTGGTGAGGCGACGGGGCTGGGGTATTTAAAGAGGGGGGTGTCCGGCGGCTTGGGGAAGGGGGCGAGGAGGAGGAGTCCTCCCCGGACTCAGCGGCGGCGGCGTGCTCCGGCCGGACTTCGGTCGGAGTCGGTCGGGCGGGACGGGAGCTGGCGAGGCCTGCTCGGCTCGGCTCGGCCGCTGGCCCAGTCGTGCGCGCACAGTTTTTTTAAATAAGATTCGGTCAAAAATAAATCCTAGAAAAATATATAAATTTACAAATGCCAAAACAAATTTTCACCGTCTAAATAAAATATTTAGAACAAGGTGAACATTTTCTTGGCCTAAAACTGCAATTTTGAAAACATGCAATTTTTGTAATTCAAATAGAATTGCAATAAAATCCAAATGAAAACAATTATTTTATTTTAATATTTTTCCTCTAATATTTCATTTAATTTGGAGAAGTCATTTTATCTCCTCTCATATATTTTTATTTTAGAAATATTAGGAAAGAAAAATAATCAAAACCAATTGATCCTCTTTTCAAAATTTGAGAAAACTCAAATATGAAAATTACGAAATCCTCAACTCTCTCCGTGGGTCCTTGAGTTGCATAGAATTTCTAGGATCAAGCCAAAATGCATTAAAATATGATATGCAATGATGATCTAATGTATAACATTCCAAATTGAAAATTTGGGTTGTTACAATTGCATCATGTTCTTTTTTCGTTTATGCTCGCAAATATTCTAAAAACATATATTTAAACATATTTTATATAATGCTTTTGAAAGGAATTTTAACCAAGCATTTGAAAAATGTTAATTATGTAGAAAGAAAATGTTTCTCATGTATATAAAAAACGTATACAAAAAATATATAATGTGTGTGTAAAGCTGAACATGTATTTAAAAAAGCCTGCAAGCATTTGAAAAAAAATGTTAAACAAGTATTTAAAAAATGTTCATCAAGCATTTAAAAATGTTAAATATTTATACAAAAATGTTGACCATGTATTGAAAAAATGTCAATCAAGTAATTGAAATAAGGTAAATATGTATAGAAAAATGTTGACTAGGTATTAAAAAAGATTAATTTGTATTAAAAAATAATATTGTATCATTTGAAAAATATTAAATGTGTATACAAAAAAGTATTAACCATGTACTCCCTCTGTACCATAATATATGATATTTTAGTAGCTCAAATTGAATTGCTAAAACTTCATATTTTATGGTACAGAGGGAGTAGATATGTTAATCTTGATTAAATAATGTTTAGCAACTATTAAAAATGTATTAGACATACCAAAAATGTGTATAGAAAATAATGAAAACCGAGAGAAAATAAAAAACCATTGAAAAACGAGAAAGAACCAAACGAAGCCGAAAAACAAACAAAAAGAAATCTGGTGAAAACCTTGAAAGAAACAAAGAAAACTGTAGAACAACAAAGAAAAGAGAAATAAAAAAACACCTGTGAAAAAAATAACGAGTGCAGGAAAAAGGAAAAAACGAAGACAGAAAAGGTACGGAAAACCAGCTGATAACCGGCTCTTTTTCCTTAAGTTGGTGGCGCCCTTCAATCATGCCACAAATGCAACAGTGAGCTACTGGATGGAGGTCTAACGCTGCAACTAGCAGACTTGGGTTCGATTCTTGTCTTCACCCATTTTGTTTTGTATTATATTTTATATTAATTGTTAGCTATTGGGCCGGCCCATTACTGTAGATATCTCTTGTATCTGCGACTGAAAAGAAGACGCGGGTGTTGTATTTTGAACAAAGACCATCCTATCCTTTATTATGAAGGGGTATGGAGAGATCTCGTTCGTTGATGTGTTTAGGGGGTTGTACCAAAGATTGATGAACCCCGTCATTCGGTAAAAGATGGAATGAGGGGCATTCTAGGCCACCGCATGAAAGAATTTTAAGTTTTCATCTCCAAAGCAGACCCATCTGATAGTGCATCTATTTTTCTAGTAACATGCTGATAGTGGACGAGTTGTTAATGCGATGTTTAATAATTCCCCTGAAGTTCCTTTCCGCAACAGATATAGGCCTTTGTTCTTAAATTCCATCTGGAAACTTGACAAACCGAGTTCCAGTTTGCAACCATCAACAAGAGGCGGGAAAGATTTCTGCTCCTGACTTCAAAGGGTCTTCTAGTGTTTTTGAGTTTAGATGAGATGTGCCGCTGACATCTCTGTTTAGCCAAGGAAGCCTCCAAGTTTGTTGAAACACCTCCACAGAACCTGGGTGCTCAATCCAAAAGTTCTCAAAGTGGAAGATTTGCTTTAGATACTTTTTCTGAATGGATAGAACATAATGTATGTATCCGAGGCCAATCTAGAAGAGGTTTAACAATGGTCTTAGGGAAGACTGTGGACCAGGCACCCCCGGTGAAAACCTCTGCGTACTAGTAGTTCGAATCTAATTACTGTTTTTTCAAAAAAAATTAAAATAAAACCTCGTGCAGCATAAGGTACTCAAAATGTAATAAGACTCCGTTTTTATGTTTTAAATCTCAAATTTAAGCAAGTATGTCCAAAAAAAAGTTATAGATACTAAAATTTATTAGATATAGCGAAGATTACTATCGTCTATTTCCTTCACAAGAACAGTACCATATTTATATTATCATGCTTTAACAAAATATACCATGGTATTGTCTATTTCCCTATTTATTACTAGCTCCTTGATGATAATGGATGAACTACTACAGAAACTCTATAGGCTGCTAATGTCTGAATACACATGTGAGTTAAAGTGAAATAAAAATAATGCTAAGAAAATATTGAAGAACTCTATAGATACATAGACACATATCAAGTGCCATGTGGCAACTAGTAAAACAGAACAAAAAAGTATCCACGAAAAAAAGGACAGGAAAAAAAATCATTGTGTTGTTACTTAAAGATGGGCTTACCTGCTCAATTAATACATCACTATAGCACATCCATCTGCCTGGCTCCATCATTTCCATGACCAATGGCCATGACTACAAGCAAAGTTAAGGAAACCAATGACATACCAACGAATACTCAAAAGTCAAATAGATACAAGGGGATCTGATACAACATCAGGAGTAGATTAAATAAAAAGAATCTACTATTAAATAAAGTGACAGCAAAAACATCTTATATTATGAGACGGAGGGAGTAGTTATCTAAAATTATTCTTAAGCTTGATCCATTCCATATATCAGATAAAATATAATGTATCCAATACTAACAATTTTAGCAAAAAAGGTGATCATGACTATTCATATTCAAATAAATTTAGCAAGAAAAGGTTTAATAAATTCCATTTATTATTTTACTCTCGCACAAATGAAGTCACCACTTGCAGCATGACTCTTATGAAAGTGATAAAAATAAACAATTGTCTGGTAAATATCGAGCCAAATCGTTATTATATATTTAAATTTAGATCACAATATTGAATGCACTACACCACAACACTCAAATCAGCGTCAGACAATCTGTCGCCATAGGTCACCTAAGGCGACACATTTGGTGTCGGCACAGAACTTTAGCGACAGAAGGGAGCTGTCGCCTATAGTCCTGCCGGGAAAGGTCATTGCCGATAGATAAATATATTCCGATAGAAAGTATGCCAGCATTGGTGATATTTATGCCGACAGACATTTCTACAGCGACAGACAACTTTATGATGACAATTTGTCTGTCACCACGCTATGCCGATGGATTGTTCGATGCCATAGATACGCCGACAGTCTTTATGATACTACATGTGCCAACAGATAGTGCATCACCCATTTCTATTCCGACAGTTTATCTGCCAATGTGTTATACCAGCAGATAATCTGACGTGCAGCGATTCTACCGACACACTTGGTGCGAGGGTTATACATTTCAGCATAAATGCAAATGCACCTATTAACATGAAAGTAAAATCATAATATTCAATTCATGTTCAGTATGCAATACAATTGCACTCCTCTGTTCATCAGATTCATTCAGCATATATAAATGATTCCAAATGCACTCTTCCATTCATCACAAGATAACAGCTAGTGCATTCATCCAACATATATAGAAGATTCACTATTTTTGTTCACTCAAGTTAGCTACAACCATTGAGGAAATACCCAAGTCGACATTTAGGTCATGGGCTATTACAAAATATGATGAGCAAGTTCTCAAGAGATCAATCGTCCGATCACTAGACTACTACAAAATATTATGCAAGATACCCACTCTTCAATCAATAGGACATCAAATTCCATATGTACAAAATGCGTCGACCATGTTCCATGTTATGGACAAAAGTGATCAGCGGAACATCCTAGATCAACTTCAGTACTTGCTACTTTCTCCCATTTGTCCCTGCAAAAGAACTTGTATCTTTGAGCAATCTTAGAAACTGAGAACAACAAAATGAAGTCAGGATGGAAGAGACATGATTTTCTAGACCATAATACTGTACAAAATGCTATATATTTCAGTCCAAAAGAAATGATAAAAAATAGTTCGTTGTAGCTTCTTTTTTTGAGAATTGGTTCTATTGTACTAGCTGCTAGCCTGCTACATGCTGGACCATGGAGAACCTTTATCTCTTTCTTTTAGGATAAGCAAAGCCTGTCTCGAACCAATAAAAACTCCATAGAAGATCTTAACTCTCTCATGTTTTCCCCATTCTCCCTAGGACAGAATGAGGAACCAGAAATAAATAAAAAACAAAATAAGCATAGAAGATTGTACGAGGACACAAACTGGTCACAGATACATGTACCATAAAGAAGACAAAAGCACAAGTCAATTCATGTGCACACTAGCAAGCACAGCCAGCACTATACCTGGCCAAACCTCGGGCCGGGCCGGGCTTCAGGCCAGGCCTAGCCAAGCCCGACACAAAAAACTCAGGCCCGGGCCAGGCCCGGCCCGGCCATCGGGCCTGTGTTTTTGGGCCCGAGCACGTAAAAGCCCGTCGGGCTTCGGTTCGGCCCGGCCCGTCCTTCAGAAAATGGCAAAAACGACGGGCCCGGGCCTGGCCCGGCCCGGCCTTCGGGCTCAAAAACTAGGCCCGAGCCCGGCCCCGGGGCAGCGTCGGGCCGGGCCGGGTCGGGCTTTTTTGGGTCGGGCTTCCCATGGCCAGGACTAGCCAGCACCACTCCTCGATGAATGAAAATCAAATACTTTCGACAATAGAATTGCAAAAACACGTTGATCCACACTACTAGAGGTACTGGTAGTGGTATATAACTATATATATTAGTGGTATATAACTATATATATTATTTGCTCTCAGTCCTAAGTGTTAGATAGAGATGGTGACGTTGACAGGAATAATACCTGAGTTGTGCGATGATGACAACCATGACTTGCTGCAAGGTTTGATATACAAAAATAACAATTAGTTAGCATCATGTGATAGTTTACACTAGGCTGGAAAATGTATATAATAAAATTTTACCCTATTGGATGGCCATGCAATGGACATGTGGTGAGCATCGCCCATTGTTTGCATCCCATCATATCCACGAGCAAGCTCGACCTCTCTTTTCAATACAACATTCACAAGAACTTCGTAATATTGCAGCCCAAGAACTTCACCTCCCACTATATATGGTGTCTTGCTTGGTTGAGATAACCATTGCCTTTGCCACAGGATCAGATCTCACCAAATGATATAATATGACATCCCTACCAACCTAATTCATGCATCGTCTATTAGAAACATGAAGAATGGCAAACACAACACAACAATATATGTGTAGTTAAGAGATGAGATGATTACAAGGTCTTCTTGATCATGAGAGGCTTGAGGGGCCTGACGGGCGCTTGGAGTGTCCACATGGCTTCTAGATGGTAAATGTGTGGCTGCAACATTATGGCTAGATGGTATACGCTTCTAGATGAACAAGCCTCTGTCTTCCTGGACTGTATCATGATGACCCTCATGTTCCTCTTCCTCATCGTCATCATCTGGTAAAATACGTGAGAACTATGGAGGGACACAAAAAGAAAACGAATTAGTGTACCTATGATTCACGTATCTTAATAAAAGTTGATAACTAAGCACTCTACCATGGGTCGAGAGACAGAATTAGGAGGCGAAGGCGTGGGCATTTCAACACTATGACTTCCTTGTGAAAACATGGTGTGCTGCATCTCATCGAAGCGTCGTTTCATTGCTTGCATTCTCTCCTTTAGAGTTGAAACTTCTTGTTCAGCACGTCGACGAAGTTGTATTTGCATTGCAAGCTTTGTTGGCAATTTAGCTTTTGTTCCAGGCGCGCCCACACTCTGTGGAGTTGGCCCAGTACCCAACATACGGACACGTTCTCTTGGTTCCTTCTCTCCAAAAGTATGTGCATAAAGATCCCCTTCTTCAATAGAATTTCCCTCCAATTATGGGTGGAGTTTAGCTTCAGTTTGAAATTTCTTCTACAAGAATAAAGCAAAATGAGGCACCTCAAGTTATTTCCATGATGATGAAGCCACATGCACGATATTATTACAGAAAATATATGATGAATGGTACATGTGACTTATAATTAGTGGCACTGCTAGTGGGGTGATGTCAATGTGGCATCAAATTTCTCCTTTAGGTCTGACTTAAATTCTCTCCATTTCTTTGCAGGTGTGGTGATAACCCACAAGTGTAGGGGGTAACTGTAGCCTCTTTCGATAAGTAAGAGTGTCGAACCCAACGAGGAGCTAAAGGTAGAACAAATATTCTCTCGAGTCCTATCTGCCACTGATACGACTCTACGCACGCTTAGTGTTCGCCTTACCTAGAACAAGTATGACACTAGAAGTAATTTGTAGGTGTTGTTGGATAGGTTTGCAAGATAATAAAGAGCACGTAAATATAAACTAGGGGCTGTTTAGATAAAGAGCAATAAAGTAAATATAGCGAGTGTGGAAAAGTGGTGGTAGGAGTTGTGAAATTGTCCCTAAGCAATTGACTACATTACTAGACCGGTAATCACTATTGCAATTCTATTTGAGGTAGAAGCATAAGCTAACATAATTTCTCTTCTTAGATCATACACACTTATGATTGGAACTCTAGCAAGCATCCGCAACTACTAAATATCATTAAGGTAAAACTCAATCATAGCATTAAAGTATCAAATCCCCTTTATCCCGTACGCAAACAACCTACTTACTCGGGTCTGTGCTTCTGTCACTCACGCCACCCACCATAAGCAAATCATGAACATATTGCAAACCCTACAGCGGGGATCCCTCACACTTGCGCGTCACGGAGAGCACTATAGGACAGCACCAATAATAAAACATGCAACTCAAACCAGTCATAGCAATTCATCAATCACCGATAGGACAACGAAAATCTACTCAGACATCATAGGATGGCAACACATCATTGGATAATAATATGAAGCATAAAGCATCATGTTCAAGTAGAGGGTACAGCGGGATGCGAGAGAGTGGCCCGCTGAATATAGATGGGGGAAGGTGATGGAGATGTTGGTGAAGACGGCGGAGGTGTTGGTGTAGATCGCGGTGATGATGATGGCCCCCGGCAGCGCTCCGGCGCCACCGGAAGCAAGGGGGAGAGAGCCCCCTTCTTCTTCTTCTTCCTTGACCCTCTCCCTAGATGGGAGAAGGGTTTCCCCTCTGGTCCATGGTCTCCATGGCGTGGGAGGGGCGAGAGCCCCTCCGAGATTGGATCTGTGTCTCTGTCTCTCTCTGTTTCTGGGTTCTCAGATTCTGCCCCTTCACCGTTTCTTTTATATCCGGAGATCATTAACTCCGATGTCTATCCCGGTGTCAGCCAAGCAATTGTTTCATACTTTAGTATTCTCAAAGTTTTTCAACTCTCACGCAATACATGAGCGTGAGCCATGGATATAGCACTATGGGTGGAATAGAATATGATGGTGGGGGTTATGTGGGGAGGACAAAAAGGGAGAAATTCTCACATCGACGCGGCTAATCAACGGGCTATGGAGAGGCCCATCAATTGATGTCAATGTGAGGAGTAGGGATTGCCTGCAACGAATGCACTAGAGATATAAGTGTATGAAAGCTCAAACTGAAAACTAAGTGGGTGTGCATCCAACTTGCTTGCTCATGAAGACCTAGGGCATTTTGAGGAAGCCCATTGTTGGAATATACAAGCCAAGTTCTATAATGAAAATTCCCACTAGTATATGAAAGTCACAACATAAGAGACTCTCTATATGAAGAACATGGTGCTACTTTAAAGCACAAGTGTGGAAAAAGGGTAGTAACATTGCCCCCTTTCTTTTCTTCTTTTTTTTTCTTTTTTTGGATGGGCTTCTTTGTCCCCCTTTTTTTATTTAGGCTTCTTTGGCCTTTTTTTACTTTTCTCTTTTTTTCATGGGGCAATGCTCTATAATGATGTTCATCATAATTTTATTTACTTACAACTCAATATTACAACTCGATAGTAGAACAAAGATATGACTCTATATGAATGCTTCTGGTGGTGTACCGGGATGTGCAATGATCTAGCATAGCAATGACATCAAAAAATGAACAAGCCATGAAAACATCATGCTAGCTATCTTACGATCATGCAAAGCAATATGACAATGAATTCTCAAGTCATGTATATGATGATGATGGAAATTGCATGGCAATATATCTCGGAATGGCTATGGAAATGCCATGATAGGTAGGTATGGTGGCTATTTTGAGGAAGATATAAGGAGGCTTATGTGTGATAGAGCGTATCGTATCACGGGGTTTGGATGCTCCGACGAAGTTTGCACCAACTCTCGATGTGAGAAAGGGCAATGCACGACACCGAAGAGGCTAGCAATGATGGAAGGGTGAGAGTGCATATAATCCATGGACTCAACATTAGTCATAAAGAACTCACATACTTATTGCAAAAAATTATTAGCCCTTGAAACAAAGTACTACGTGCATGCTCCTAGGGGGTGGTTGGTAGGAGTTAACCATCGCGCTCCCCCGACCTTAATGCAAAGATAAACAATCGAAATACAATGCGCGCCAATTTCGTTACATAGTTAGTAGACCATACATGCATGCTTCGGGAATCACAAACCTTAACACCAACATCCTTACTAAACACAACCATCTACTAGTACCTCCCACATATTATCACCTCTATATCGCAAAACTATTGTAAGGAATCAAACATATCATATTCAGCGTTCTACAAGTTTATGTAAGATTTTATGACTAACCATGTGAATGACCAATTCCTGTCATCTCTCTAAATAGATATAAGTGAAGCAAGAGAGTTTAATTCTTTATAAAAAAGATATGTCAACGCTCTAACAAATATAAGTGAAGCAAAAGAGCATTCTACAAATGGCGGTTTTCTATGTGAAGAGAAACAGGCAATCCAAATTTCAAATGATATAAGTGAGGCACATGAAGCATTCTATAAAGCCATACTCAAAATATTTAAGTGAAGTGCAATGAGCATTCTATAAATAAACCAAGAACTATCTCATACCAGCATGGTACATAAAAGAAAAATGAAAACTAAATGCAAAAGACGCTCCAAGACTTGCACATATCGCATGAACGAAATGAATCCAAAAACATGCTGATACTTGTTGAAGAAAGAGGGGATGCCTTCCGGGGCATCCCCAAGCTTAGACACTTGAGTCTCCTTGAATATTTACTTGGGGTGCCTTGGGCATCCCCAAGCTTGAGCTCTTGCCTCTCTTCCTTTTTCTCATATCGAGACATCCTCGATTAGACACTTCATCCACACAAAACTTCAATAGAAAACTCAGTAAGATCCGTTAGTATAATAAAGCAAATCACTACTCCAAGTACTGTTGCAAACCAATTAATATTTTGTTTTTGCATTTTTTCTACTGTAATATAACTTTTTCATGGCTTACATCCACTGATATAAATTGATAGATTCATCAAAACAAGCAAACTATGCATCAAAAACAGAATCTGTCAAAACAGAATAGTCTGTAGAAATCTGAACATTCACAATACTTCTACTATACCAAAAATTCTACCAAAATTAGGAAAAATAAACAATTTGTACGTAAAGACAGTGCAAAAAGAATAAGAACCGTTTGATGTTCCAGTGAAAAATATAAAAACGCACACTACAGCCAAAGTTTCTGTCCTGCACCGTACAAACCAACAAGCATTGTAAACATCCTAAAGGCAAACCTTGGCATATTATTTTTATAATACAATGGAATTGTACAAGGGGATAATTAGTTTTTATGAAAATTTTCTGTAATTAAGATTCACAAAGTTTCCGTGAGCATGAACAAAGTTCAAGGAGCTCTCTCACTTCAACAATGCTTGTCTCTCCCACTTTCACTTTCCTTTTTGAAAACTTTTGGGTTCCCCTCTTTATTTATTTTTTGTTTTTAAATTATATAAAAGCACTCAACAGAAATAAATGACTCTCTAAAACTTTTGGGTTGTCTCCCAGGCAGCGTTTTCTTTAATGCCATTAAGCTAGGCATATAGTGCTCAAGTAACGGATCCACCCGGATCCCAAGGTATATCAAAGCCAATTTTAATTAACAATGATTTATAATTTAGTGTTGAGCACAAATTAACATATATCAAGCAATAACAAAGTCTAACTCTCTTCCTAGGCATCGGCATGTCATAAAAGAACAATTCATGCACACCAAGTAAAGGTCAATGCATAGTATAAGCAGTTTCTTGCAATTTTATCATATTGGAAACATTGAGAGGTGGAGATATAGTTCCTCTCTCATAACAATTGCAAGTAGGAGCAGCAAGCACATGCATATTATATCTATCAAAATCATCATGTGTAACAGTAAAATGCAACCCATCAACATAATCCTTAATAAGAGAAAACTTCTCCGATATAGTGTAGTTTGGAGAATTCAAAATAATAATAGGACTATCATGCGTGGGTGCAATAGCAACAATTTCATGTTTAACATAAGGAACTATAGCAAAATGACCTATATACCAGAAGATGGGCACCGGAGATGGGCCTGGGTAAGCACAACCCACCAGGACGCGCCTTGGTTGCCTGGCGCGCGCAGGTGGGTTGTGCCCACCTGGTGGGCCCTCTCTAATAGTTATTTGCTCCAATAATTCTCATATATTCCATAAAAAATCCTCGTGAAGTTACAGTTCATTTGGAGTTGTGCAGAATAGGTAGCCTGACGTAGCTTTTCTAGGTCCAGATTTTCAGCTGCCGGAATTCTTTCTCTTGGTGTATACGTTGCAAATTATGAGAGAACAAGCATTAGAATTACTCCAAAAAGCATTATTATAGATAAAAACTTTATTAATAATAGTAAAAAAAACATAATGCAAAATGAACGTATCAGTGCGCGTAGTTGCCATCGCCAGAGAACAACATATCCGCGGCCATGGTGGCATTGGCCCCGCCCCTTGTCGCGATGGTGCATCTCGAGGAAGAGTGTGAGGTCCTTGTCCCTCTCCATGATGACCCCCTCAACCGCCCTCTGCCATGCAGAAAGACCGTCCCCTCCACCGCCAACAACGAAGGCCCACAATCCCAGCCCTTAATAAGGGGGCCCACCCGGGAGACCCTCTACATAGCCCTGACAACGGCCAAGTCAAAATCGAGCACTGAATCCAAATCAATGACCTGGATTGAT
>NC_041391.1:82413804-82417475 GCF_002162155.2 Triticum dicoccoides
AAACCCTAGATTTGTTTTGAATGAATTGAAATCTCATCTAGATGTAGTTTAGCAAAAGTGAAAACCTAGTATAAAAACTTTGGATTATTTTTTTCTGAACGAGAAGGGACCACTCACAAAGGTTCCGTAGAAGACCCGAGGCAAAAAAAAGTACAAATTGCCATATTCGCTACCACTCCAAAAGTTTCCCAACAAAATTACTAGTAGTACTAGACAGCAGCTAGTTTTATCTTTTTTTGTGTGTGTGGAGAGAACATCAAACAATTACGAACATCATTTGTCTGGGATCCGTGCGGTCAAAGGTCGGGCCATAGAGAATCGGGCAGACAAACGGCCCCCGTGGTTGCCCGTGCAGTATCGCCGTGCACCACAGCAGCACACCATCCAGCGTCACGTGCACCGCCAGCTTCACGCGCTCTCGTCGCCGGCGCTGGCCCTGCATGCGGTCGTACAGCTCGTCGGGCAGCCCCAGCCCCTCGCTGGTGGCAACGATGGGCACCGAGCCGATGACCTGCCCCGGCACGGTGAACTCGGCGAGGTCAGCGTGGGCGAGCGGCACGCCCGCGTACGCCCCCACGACGCGGCCCGGCCCCTTGAAGTGCCAGGGCTCGCTGCCTCGGTTGTGGACACGGAGGGTGATGTTGAAGGCGGGGCCCCGCGACGCGTGCCCCGGTCGAGCCCCTCGACAGCGGGCAGCTTCACCCAGAACTCGGGCAAGTATTCGGGCGGCTCCATGTTGTATATCGCGAAGCCGCAGACCAACAGCCACATAATCATCGCCAACACCCACGCGCGCCGTACGCATGGGTGCTCCTCTAGATTGCCGCCTTCTTGTGAGTAAATAGCATAAAACTACTACTTTACGGGTTAGGGTTTCAAAAAACTATCGGATTTATTTTTTTCGCTGATAACTACCAAGTCAGGGGTTGGCTGTTTCAAAAAACCCCAAATCCTCATTGTTAAAAAATTAAACATGTTTATGACAGGTCAGGCCCGCCAGTAAACGCACCGTTTGGTTGACCGTTTGTTTGACTGTTAACTGACTTGTGGGGGCCACATGTCAGCGCCTCATTCATAGATTTTTTACGGATTAGCTCTTACAAACATTTTGAAAAAGCAATCGGGTCCCTGGAATCAGCCTCCAAAGGGCTCTGCCCGTGGCCGTCGCCGCGCGCCATGGGGCTCCGCCCGCGGTCGCCGCGCGCGCCATGGGCGGCTTTGGTGTAGGCCGCCGCCCGGAGCAGTGGCTAGAGAAACGAAGGCTGGGGGATGGCCGGCGGCAGAGCTCACTGGCCCTGGCAGCGGAGGGCGCACGCAGTGGCAGCCATGGCTGCGACCAGCAGCTGCGCGAGCTCGGCGCGGAGACAGCCGGCAGCAGAGCTTGCCGGGCCTGGCAGTGGAGAGCGCACGCGGTGGAGGCCATGGCCGCGAGCAGCAGCTGCGCGAGCTCGGGCAAGACGGCCGGCGGCAGAGCTCGCTGGGCCTGGCAGCGGAGGGCGCACGCCGTGGAGGCCATGGCCACAAGCAGCAGTTGCGCGAGGTCGGGCGCAGAGATGGCCGGCGGCAGAGCTCGCCTCGCCGGGCCTGGCAGCGGAGGGCGCACGCGGCGGCGTCGATGGCCGCGAGCAGCAGATGCGCGAGCTCGGGCGCGGAGGCGGGGCGCACGATGTGGAGGCGAGGAGAGGCAGAGGCGGGCGGTGGTGTGGCAGTAGGTGGCGAGGGCGGGCGCCGGCGCTGGAGGATCGCAGGATGTCGCCGGGCGCAGAGGTGGACGCCGGCCGCGAGGAGAGGAGCGGCTCCTTGATTGCTTTTTCAGAAAAATAGCAGGGACCCGATTGCTTTTTCAGAAATGTTTATAGGGGCTATTTTGTAAAAAGTGAGGACATATAAGATAGAGACACTGACATGTGGGCCCCACTTGTAACTTAACGGTCAACCTAACGGTCAAACAGACGGTTTGTTTAGGTGCGGGCCCGACCTGTCATAAACATGTTTAAATTTTAAGCAACGGTCATTTGGGGTTTTTTGAAACAGCCGACCGCCCATTTGGTAGTTATCTGAGAAAAATTTAAAACCGGTAATTTTTTGAAACCCTAGCCTGTAAAGTAGTAGTTTTATGTTATTTACTCCTGCCTTGTTCATCTTCCCTGTGGATGGCTCCCATGGATATTAGCGCTTATGATAGCTATCGTTAAAATTAGGGCTTATGATGCGCCGGACTTAGCTTTGGTAGGGTAAAGTAGATTTCCATATACTATATACTACCTACGTTCTGGTTTATAGATCCCTTTTGTAGTTTGTGTCAAATTTTGACTAAAGATTTAACTAACAAAATGTTAATGCATGTTAAGAAAAATTATCTTATTGGATTCGTATTTGAACATAATTTTCAAAAATATAATGTTTGGTGACATGCGTGAACATTTTGTTAGTTTAATCTATGGTCAAAATTTGGCACGAAATACAATAGGGACCAATAAACCCGGACGGAGGTAGTAACTTACAGGGTTCTTGTTAGAATGTGAACGATAGCAGAATCCCAAACAGTTAAAAATACATGTAGTAGCTCGGGAGAAGGATAAGGACTCGATCTCCCTAAGTTGGAACACGAAAAGGATCCAACGAACCACCAAGGCCTTTCTCCCATGTCTATTTGTTGTTGTTCCAAGGACGGACTCTGTCTTGACGATCGATCCGGCATACATATGGGTCAAGTCAGCGACGACCTAGAAGCCGGGACGGCAGCCAAACCCTACCGTCCTAGTGAGGGGACGTGTTGCGCCACGCTCGTATTTCTAGGATTTGTACTTATTTATGTCTTGTTGATGGTAGCACTGTCCATGGTCATGGACCGGGGAAACCCCTCCGTCTCCGTCCACCTCACGGGCTACGACGGCATCGACCCTGGCGGCGCCGGCCGTGTGGTCTCGCCGGCTTTCAACATCACGCTCCGTCTGAACGATACCTGCGTCGACCGCGCGGACATGGCCGTGATGTACTCCGGCGTCGCGCTCGGGTGGGCGCGCGTGGATCCGCGGGACTGCGCCAAGAGGCGATGGGCCAAGGACGTGGAGGTGGTGGCCCGGGGCGTTGGGGTGGGGCTGTCGCAGCGCCTCCGCGACCGCATGGCGTTGGAGTGGCGCGCAGGCGCGGTGGAGCTCGACGTCGACGTGACGACGTACAAGGAAGACCCACCCTGTACTGACACCGAGTTCCCCCAAGACATGATCGTGCACAAGGTAAGGATCATTCATGAGAAAGAAGAAGAACAAGCTACAACAATCGACGCCTCCTCGCAAATGTTCTGGCCCCCGTGATTATATGAAGCACCCGTAAAGTATGGTGTTTGTGTAGTATCTATCTCTTAGAGCATTACTAGTAGAGCCCTCAAACTCTCAAACCCCTAAAAATAACCGTTTTTTTATAGTTTTCGCCGAAAAAACGCCGTAGACTAGAACCTCTAAACCCTCAAACCCGTAAAAAAATTTAGAGGTCCAACCCTCAAACCACTTTGCAATCTGTAGAAGTAGGGGTTGAGGGGAAAATCTCCCCCCAACCCGCACTCCTCCTCATCGCTCGGTCCTCGCTCGCGCGGGAGGCAACCGCTCCTCCTCCGCTCCCGCCGCCTCCCGCCGCCTCCCGCCGCGCCGGCCATGGAAGGCCCCGCCGCC
>NC_041391.1:82418057-82420260 GCF_002162155.2 Triticum dicoccoides
GCCTCGCCGCGCCTCCTCCCGCATCCCAGGCTCCCGCCCCGGCCCCCGTCCCCGCCCCGGCGCCTGCCCCCGCCACGGCCGCCGCGCCCGCCCCCAAGAAGAGCCGGCCGTGGGCCTCGAGGGTATGGAGGAGGATGATCAAGCTCAAAGAGGCAAAGGTATGGAAAAAACTCATGGTGGAAGAGAAAGAGCACATGATGATGTCCAAGAAGGACATGGATCAAGACCAATTGCAATGGTGGAAGGACTACAAGGAGGACATCGCGGAGACGAAGAGGATGTTCCGTGTTGCGTCCTCTACTTTTCGAGGTGACACTCCGATGAGTAGTTGTGGTGATGGCGGTGTGTACGACTCCATCGGTGCCGATGGAGATGCTTGATGGAGCCCGCTTGTGTTCTAGGAGATGGCGCCGAGGTGCAACTTTTGGTGATGGTGCCGATGAGAGGAGGAAGATGATGATTTTGTGATGTAAACTATTAAATCATGCATCAATGATTGTCATTTGGTAGTTTGTTTGGAAGTTGATTGTGTTCTTGTTGTCATAAATTGTGAGATGCCAAATGATAGATTTAAAGGTTGGGGTTGAGGCAAAGACTAGAACCCTCAAATCCAACCCTTAAAGCAGTTTACGGGTTGGGTTTGAGGGTTCTAGTATTTGACCCTGTTTTTCAACCCTTAAAAGTGTCAAAAGGTGGCACTTCTCCACCCTTAAAAGTGCTTTAAGAATTTGAGGGTTTGAGAGTTCTACTAGTAATGCTCTTAGGCTGTTGCCGATGCAACAAAAGTTTGCAAGTAATGTATATCTATGCAAAAGTTAGTTCAAGTTGAACTCTAAACTTGTTTTCCCTGCATGTGAAGGTAGTACAATTTTGTTTACTGGTCCACTTTTTTGTCGTTAACATTTTACTAAGTTTCCTGTGTTGGAATTTATCTCAGGTGGTAATTAACCGAGAGAAAAATAGGGGAGATAAAGTCTGCTCGTTTAAAAATCATGCTCTGAGGCACCAATAACCGATTTTTGTTTCAATCCTTGGTCTGCCTAGCGCTACATATATAAATAAGGAGGTCATGCCCGGAAAAATGTCAACTCGTAACAACCGATCCTAAAACGGCGATAGGTGGGCTTAGAAGATCGACTACCACCACCGGCCACCTCTACGGCTGTGCCGGTGGCCTCCTCCTGCCAACAAGTCACCCTACTGATGCCCATCTTCCCCGGCCATTTCTTCTATGCCGGAAACCCCGATGAGAGAGAGAGAAGGAAGGGGGAGGGGGGAAAGGTGGCTGATATTTTAGCTGGCGCCATTAGCAGTAGCGCGCGATAACAGGCCCGCGCCTACAGCTAAGGATACTACCTGTAGCGCGGGTGTGATGGCGTGCGCTAAGTGGGGCCCATCAGCTGGCCCCGTGTATAAATAGTAGCAGTGCTGGGTGCACAGCCCGCGCTAGTGCTATGAGGTTAGTTGCAGTGCGGGTCTTATAGACAATGCTACTACAGTGGCCTGCCGGGGGGGGGGGGTACCATGGGGACCACTTAGTGTAGCCCTGGGTGGTTCACCCCGCGCTGGTACTATGTTGTACCTGTAGCGCTGGGTTAGCCCTGCGCTGCTACTAATTAAGAGTAGTGCGGGCTCCCTACCACTCCTAATAGACTTTTCCCTAGTAGTGTGAACTGGAGCTCACAGCTGATCACAGAGGACCAGCAACTCCGACGAGAGGGCGGGCTCCATGGCTGAGATACTCGGGCCATGGCGGGCAGTGGCGCGGCGTCTACGCTCTAGCCTAGAGTGTGGCCTGTCTTGTTGGGGAACGTAGTAATTTCAAAAACATTCCTACGCACACGCAAGATCATGGTGATGCATATCAACGAGAGGGGAGAGTATGTCCACGTACCCTCATAGACCGAAAGCGGAAGCGATAACAACGCGGTTGATGTAGTCATACGTCTTCACGGCCCGACCGATCAAGCACCGAAACTATGGCACCTCCGAGTTCTAACACACGTTCAGCTCGATGACGATCCCCGGACTCCGATCCAGCAAAGTGTCGGGGAAGAGTTCCGTCAGCACGACGGCGTGGTGATGATCTTGCTGTTCTACTGTCACAGGGCTTCGCCTAAGCACCGCTACAATATTATCAAGGACTATGGTGGAGGGGGGCACCGCACACGGCTAAGAGATCTCAAGGATCAATTGTTGTGTC
>NC_041391.1:82420422-82450211 GCF_002162155.2 Triticum dicoccoides
TTCCATGTTGGACTAGGACTTGGGGGGGGGGGAAGGAGAGAGAGAGGGGAAAAGAAAGGGGGGGCGCCGCCCCCCCTCCTTGTCCAATTCGGACTTGGGGGGGAGGGGCGCACGGCTGCCCCTTGGCCTCCTCTCCTCTCCCAGTACTCCGGTAAAATGCCGATTTCACCCGGAACACTTCCGATGTCCAAACATAGACTTCCAATATATCAATCTTCATGTCTCGACCATTTTGAGACTCCTCGTCATGTCTGTGATCACATCCGGAACTCCGAATGACTTTCGGTACATCAAACATATAAACTCATAATGAAACTGTCATCGTAACTTTAAGCGTGCGGACCCTACGGGTTCGAGAACAATGTAGACATGACCGAGACACGTCTCCAGTCAATAACCAATAGCGGAACCTGGATGCTCATATTGGCTCCCACATATTCTACGAAGATCTTTAGAGGTCAGAACGCATAACAACATACGTTGTTCCCTTTGTCATCGGTATGTTACTTGCCCGAGATTCGATCGTCGGTATCTCAATACCTAGTTCAATCTCGTTACCAGCAAGTCTCTTTACTCGTTCCATAATATATCATCTCACAACTAACTCATTAGTTGCAATGCTTGCAAGGCTTAAGTGATGTGCATTACCGAGAGGGCCCAGAGATACCTCTCCAACAATCGGAGTGACAAATCCTAATCTCGAAATACGCCAACCCAACATGTACCTTTGGAGACACCTGTAGAGCTCCTTTATAATCACCCAGTTACGTTGTGACGTTTGGTAGCACACAAAGTGTTCCTCCGGTAAACGGGAGTTGCATAATCTCATAGTCATAGGAACATGTATAAGTCATGAAGAAAGCAATAGCAATATACTAAACGATCGTGTGTTAAGCTAACGGAATGGGTCATGTCAATCACATCATTCTCCTAATGATGTGGTCCCGTTAATCAAATAACAACACATGTCTATGGTTAGGAAACATAACCATCTTTGATCAACAAGCTAGTCAAGTAGAGGCATACTAGTGACACTCTGTTTGTCTATGTATTCACACATGTATTATGTTTCCGGTTAATACAATTCTAGCATGAATAATAAACATTTATCATGATATAAGGAAATAAATAATAACTTTATTATTGCCTCTAGGGCATATTTCCTTCAGTCTCCCACTTGCACTAGAGTCAATAATCTAGATTACACTGTAATGATTCTAACACCCATGGAGCCTTGGTGCTGATCATGTTTTGCTCGTGGAAGAGGCTTAGTCAACAGGTCTGCTACATTCAGATCCGTATGTATCTTGCAAATTTCTATGTCTCCCACTTGGACTAAATCCCGAATGAAATTGAAGCATCTCTTGATGTGCTTGGTTCTTTTGTTAAATCTGGATTCCTTCGCCAAAGCAATTGCACCAGTATTGTCACAAAAGATTTTCATTGGACCCGATGCACTAGGTATGACACCTAGATCGGATATGAACTCCTTCATCTAGACTCCTTCGTTTGCTGCTTCCGAAGCAGCTATGTACTCCGCTTCACATGTAGATCCTGCCACAACGCTTTGTTTAGAACTGCACCAACTGACAGCTCCACCATTCAATGTAAACACGTATCCGGTTTGCGATTTAGAATCGTCCGGATCAGTGTCAAAGCTTGCATCAACATAACCATTTACGATGAGCTCTTTGTCACCTCCATAAACGAGAAACATATCCTCAGTCCTTTTCAGGTATTTCAGGATGTTCTTGACCGCTGTCCAGTGATCCACTCCTGGATTACTTTGGTACCTCCCTATTAAACTTATAGCAAGGCACACATCAGGTCTGGTACACAGCATTGTATACATGATAGATCCTATGGCTGAAGCATAGGGAACTTCTTTCATCTTTTCTCTATCTTCTGCAGTGGTCGGGCATTGAGTCTTACTCAACTTCACACCTTGTAACACAGGCAAGAACCCTTTCTTTGCTTGATCCATTTTGAACTTCTTCAAAACTTTGTCAAGGTATGTGCTTTGTGGAAGTCCAATTAAGCGTCTTGATCTATCTCTATAGATCTTAATGCCCAATATGTAAGCAGCTTCACCGAGGTCTTTCATTGAAAAACTCTTATTCAAGTATCCCTTTATGCTATCCAGAAATTCTATATCATTTCCGATCAGCAATATGTCATCCACATATAGTATTAGAAATGCTACAGAGCTCCCACTCACTTTCTTGTAAATACAGACTTCTCCAAAAGTCTGTATAAAACCAAATGTTTTGATCATACTATCAAAGCGTTTATTCCAACTCTGAGAGGCTTGCACCAGTCCATAAATGGATCGCTGGAGCTTGCACACTTTGTTAGCTCCCTTTGGATCGACAAAACCTTCCGGTTGCATCATATACAACTCTTCTTCTAGAAATCAATTCAGGAATGCAGTTTTGACATCCATCTGCCATATTTCATAATCATAAAATGCGGCAATTGCTAACATGATTCGGACAGACTTAGGCATCGCTATGGGTGAGAAGGTCTCATCGTAGTCAACTCCTTGAACTTGTCAAAAACCTTTCGCGACAAGTCGAGCTTTGTAGACAGTAACATTACCGTGAGCGACAGTCTTTTTCTTGAAGATCCATTTATTTTCAATTGCTTGCCGATCATCGGGCAAGTCAACCAAAGTCCACACTTTGTTCTCATACATGGATCACATCTCAGATTTCATGGCCTCAAGCCATTTTTCGGAATCTCGGCTCACCATCGCTTCTTCATAGTTCGTAGGTTCATCATGGTCTAGTAACATGACTTCCAGAACGGGATTACTGTACCACTCTGGTATGGATCTTACTATGGTTGATCTACGAGGTTCAGTAACAACTTGATCTGAAGTTTCATGATCATCATCATTATCTTCCTCACTAATTGGTGTAGGTGTCACAGAAACCTGTTTCTGCGATATACTACTTTCCAATAAGGGAGCAGGTACAGTTACCTCATCAAGTTCTACTTTCCTCCCACTCACTTCTTTCGAGAGAAACTCCTTCTCCAGAAAGTTTCCGAATTTAGCGATAAACGTCTTGCCTTCGTATCTATGATAGAAGGTGTACCCAACAGTCTTCTTTGGGTATCCTATGAAGACACATTTCTCCGATTTGGGTTCGAGCTTATCAGGTTGAAGCTTTTTCACATAAGCATCGCAGCCCCAAACTTTCAGAAATGACAACTTTGGTTTCTTGCCAAACCACAGTTCATAAGGCGTCGTCTCAACGGATTTTGATGGTGCCCTATTTAACGTGAATGCGGCCGTCTCTAAAGCATAACCCCAAAATGATAGCGGTAAATCTGTAAGAGACATCATAGATCACACCATATCTAGTAAAGTACGATTACGATGTTCGGACACACCATTACGCTGTGGTGTTCCGGGTGGCGTTAGTTGCGAAACTATTCTGCATTGTTTCAAAAGTAGACCAAACTCGTAACTCAAATATTCTCCTCCACGATCAGATTGTAGAAACTTTATTTTCTTATTACGATGATTTTCAACTTCACTCTAAAATTCATTGAACATTTCAAATGTTTCAGACTTATGCTTTATTAAGTAGATATACCCATATCTGCTCAAATCATCTGTGAAGGTGAGAAAATAACGATATCCGCCACGAGCCTCAACATTCATTGGACCACATACATCTGTATATATGATCTCCAATAAATCAGTTGCTCTCTCCATAGTACCGGAGAACGGTGTTTTAGTCATCTTGCCCATGAGGCACGATTCGCAAGTACCAAGTGATTCATAATCAAGTGGTTCCAAAAGTCCATCGGTATGGAGTTTCTTCAGGCGCTTTATACCGATATGACCTAAACAGCAGTGCCACAAATAAGTTGCACTATCATTATCAACTCTGTATCTTTTGGCTTCAACATTATGAATATGTGTATCACTACTATTGAGATTCAATAAAAGTAGACCACTCTTCAAGGGTGCATGACCATAAAAAGATTTTACTCATATAAATAGAACAACCATTATTCTCTGATTTAAATGAATAACCGTCTCGCATCAAACAAGATCCAGATATAATGTTCATGCTCAACGCTGGCACCAAATAACAATTATTTAGGTCTAAAACTAATCCCGAAGGTAGATGTAGAGGTAGCGTGCCGACCGCGATCACATCGACTTTGGAACCATTTCCCACGCGCATCGTTACCTCGTCCTTAGCCAATCTTCGCTTAATCTGTAGTCCCTGTTTCGAGTTGCAAATATTAGCAACAGAACCAGTATCAAATACCCAGGTGCTACTGCGAGCATTAGTAAGGTACACATCAATAACATGTATATCACATATACCTTTGTTCACCTTGCCATCCTTCTTATCCGCCAAATACTTGGGGCAGTTCCGCTTCCAGTGACCAGTCTGCTTGCAGTAGAAGCACTCAGTTTCAGGCTTAAGTCCAGACTTGGGTTTCTTCTCCTGAGCAGCAACTTGCTTGCTGTTCTTCTTGAAGTTTCCCTTCTTATTCCCTTTGCCCTTTTTCTTGAAACTAGTGGTCTTGTTAACCATCAACACTTGATGCTCCTTCTTGATTTCTACCTCCACAGCTTTTAGCATCGCGAAGAGCTCGGGAATAGTATTTTCCATCCCTTGCATATTATAGTTCATCACAAAGCTCTTGTAGCTTGGTGGCAGTGATTGGAGAATTCTGTCAATGACGCTATCATCCGGAAGATTAACTCCCAGTTGAATCAAGTGATTATTATACCCAGATATTTGAGTATATGCTCACTGACAGAACTGTTCTCCTCCATCTTACAACTGTAGAACTTATTGGAGACTTCATATCTCTCAATCCGGGCATTTGCTTGAAATATTAACTTCAACTCTTGGAACATCTCATATGCTCCATGACGTTCAAAACATCGTTGAAGACCCGGTTCTAAGCCGTAAAGCATGGCACACTGAACTATAGAGTAGTCATCAGCTTTGCTCTGCCAAACGTTCATAACATCTGGTGTTGCTCCAGCAGCAGGCCTGGCACCCAGCGGTGCTTCCAGGACGTAATTCTTCTGTGCAGCAATAAGGATAATCCTCAAGTTATGGACCCAGTCCGTGTAATTGCTACCACCATCTTTCAACTTTGCTTTCTCAAGGAACGCATTAAAATTTAACGGAACAACAGCACGGGCCATCTATCTACAATTAACATAGACAAGCAAGATACTATCAGGTACTAAGTTCATGATAAATTTAAGTTCAATTAATCATATTACTAAAGAACTCCCACTTAGATAGACATCCCTCTAATCCTCTAAGTGATTACGTGATCCATATCAACTACACCATGTCCGATCATCACGTGAGATGGAGTAGTTTCAACGGTAAACATCAATATGTTGATCATATCTACTATATGATTCAGGCTCGACCTTTCGGTCTCCGTGTTCCGAGGCCATATCTGTTATATGCTAGGCTCGTCAAGTTTAACCTGAGTATTCCGCGTGTGCAACTGTTTTGCACCCGTTGTATTTGAACGTAGAGCCTATCACACCCGATCATCACGTGGTGTCTCAGCACGAAGAACTTTCGCAACGGTGCATACTCAGGGAGAACACTTTTACTATGATAATTTAGTGAGGGATCATCTTATAATGCTACCGTCAATCAAAGCAAGATAAGATGCATAAAAGATAAACATCACATGCAATCAATATAAGTGATATGATATGGCCATCATCATCTTGTGCTTGTGATCTCCATCTTCAAAGCACCGTCATGATCACCATCGTCACTGGCGCGACACCTTGATCTCCATCGTAGCATCGTTGTCGTCTCGCCAATCTTATGCTTCTACGACTATCTCTACCGCTTAGAGATAAAGTAAAGCATTACAGGGCGATTGCATTGCATACAATAAAGCGACAACCATATGGCTCCTGCCAGTTGCTGATAACTCTGTTACAAAACATGATCATCTCATACAATAAAATTTAGCATCATGTCTTGACCATATCACATCACAACATGCCCTGCAAAAACAAGTTAGACGTCCTCTACTTTGTTGTTGCAAGTTTTACGTGGCTGCTACGGGCTTAGCAAGAACCGTTCTTACCTACGCATCAAAACCACAACGATAGTTTGTCAAGTTGGTGATGTTTTAACCTTCGCAAGGACCGGGCGTAGCCACACTCGATTCAACTAAAGTTGGAGAAACTGACACCCGCCAGCTACCCGTGTGCAAAGCACGTCGGTAGAACCAGTCTCGCGTAAGCGTAGCGTAATGTCGGTCCGGGCCGCTTCATCCAACAATACCACCGAACCAAAGTATGACATGCTGGTAAGCAGTATGACTTATATCGCCCACAACTCACTTGTGTTCTACTCGTGCATATGACATCTACGCATAAAACCTGGTTCTGATGCCACTGTTGGGGAACGTAGTAATTTCAAAAAAAATCCTACGCACATGCAAGATCATGGTGATGCATAGCAACGAGAGGGGAGAGTATGTCCATGTACCCTCGTAGACCGAAAGCGGAAGCATTATAACAACGCGGTTGATGTAGTCATACGTCTTCACGGCCCGACCGATCAAGCAGCGAAACTACGGCACCTTCGAGTTCTAGCACACGTTCAGCTTGATGACGATCCCCGTACTCCAATCCAGCAAAGTGTCGGGGAAGAGTTCCGTCAGCACGACGGCGTGGTGACGATCTTGATGTTCTACTGTCGCAGGGCTTCGCCTAAGCACCGCTACAATATTATCGAGGACTATGGTGGAGGGGGGGCACCGCACACGGCTAAGAGATCTCAAGGATCAATTGTTGTGTCTCTAGGGTGCCCCCCTCGCCCCGTATATAAAGGAGCAAGGGGGGGTGCGGCCAGCCAGGAGGAGGGCGCGCCAGGAGGAGTCCTACTCCCACCGGGAGTAGGACACCCTCCTTTTCCATGTTGGACTAGGACTTGGGGGGAAGGAGAGAGAGAGGGGAAAGGAAAGGGGGGCGCCGCCCCCCTCCTTGTCCAATTCAGACTTGGGGGGGGGGAGGGGCGCGCGGCTGCCCCTTGGCCTCCTCTCCTCTTCCTCCACTAGGCCCATTAAGGCCCATTAAGTTACCGGGGGGTTCCGGTAACCTCCCGGTACTCCGGTAAAATGCCGATTTCACCTGGAACACTTCCGATGTCCAAACATAGACTTCCAATATATCAATCTTCAAGTCTCGACCATTTCGAGACTCCTCATCATGTCCGTGATCACATCCGGGACTCCGAACAACCTTCGGTACATCAAAACATATAAACTCATAATGAAACTGTCATCGTAACTTTAAGCGTGCGGACCCTACGGGTTCGAGAACAATGTAGACATGACCGAGACACATCTCCGGTCAATAACCAATAGCAGAACCTGGATGCTCATATTGGCTCCCACATATTCTACGAAGATCTTTATCGGTCAGACCGCATAACAACATACGTTGTTCCCTTTATCATCGGTATGTTACTTGCCCGAGATTCGATCATCGGTATCTAAATACCTAGTTCAATCTCGTTACCGGCAAGTCTCTTTACTCGTTCCGTAATACATCATCTCACAACTAACTCATTAGTTGCAATGCTTTCAAGGCTTAAGTGATGTGCATTACCGAGAGGGCCCAGAGATACCTCTCCAACAATCGGAGTGACAAATCCTAATCTCGAAATACGCCAACCCAACATGTACCTTTGGAGACACCTGTAGAGCTCCTTTATAATCACCCAGTTACGTTGTGACGTTTGGTAGCACACAAAGTGTTCCTCCGGTAAACGGGAGTTGCATAATCTCATAGTCATAGGAACATGTATAAGTCATGAAGAAAGCAATAGCAATATACTAAACGATCGTGTGTTAAGCTAACGGAATGGGTCATGTCAATCACATCATTCTCCTAATGATGTGGTCCCGTTAATCAAATGACAACACATGTCTATGGTTAGGAAACATAACCATCTTTGATCAACAAGCTAGTCAAGTAGAGGCATACTAGTGACACTCTATTTGTCTATGTATTCACACATGTATTATGTTTCTGGTTAATATAATTCTAGCATGAATAATAAACATTTATCATGATATAAGAAAATAAATAATAACTTTATTATTGCCTCTAGGGCATATTTCCTTCATGTCTTGACAAGCTGCTATCTCGGTGGATAACAAGGTCCTAGTTGCAAAGCCCGTAAGCACAATAATGTAGTTGTTGCAAAGGTCTTCGACTGGCTGGGGTGATTGATCAAACGGTTGTTTTGGACGGCATCTGACGGTTGCCAAGATGTTCGATCTAATTGGTTTATCATCTCGTGGACGCGTAGTTACAATTCTTCATTTTTTTTTTGAACTCAATAATTTCAACTGTATCAACTATGGAAATATACGAGTAAAAAAGGTGCACATTTACAACCAGCTTTTACATATCCACATAATGAAAGAGCAAACAAAAATGGAGAAGATACAACGCTGCGAGATCCTTGTTCATTCCAATTTTTTCAAATATGTGACTGTACAGTCAGTTGCCAAAATTCATGGTTGAAAGGGCCAAGGGCACTCGAAAGCTAGTAGAGAGGTGCTAGCTTCAGTTGCAGAAAACGTCGAAGGAGCGCCCGACGTGAGAGGTCATCGTCGTCGTGTTGGAGTGGAGCTCGCAGCTGCTCGCGGAGCTGAGGCGGAGGAGCAGCAACGCCGGCGAGCGACAACGCTCCATGACCAAGACGCTCGGGCCATGGCGGGGCGGCGGCACGGCGGCTACGCTCTAGCCTAGGGTGTGGCCTGTCTTGGCCAGCTGCTGTCTTGGTGGACAACAAGGTCCTAGTTGCAAAGCCCCTAAGCACAACAAGATAGTTGTTGCAAAGGTCCTCGACTAGCTGGGGCGGCAGATCAGACGGTTGTTTCGGACGGCATCTGGCGGTTGCCAAGATGACGGATCTAACTGGTTTATCATTAGACGGGCGCGTAATACTGCTTTAAAAGAAAGCCCACCACGCATAAATAGTATATACTCCTATTCTTTATCTTTTCTTGAACTCAATAATTGTATATGCAGATTCAACTGTATTAACTATGGAAATATAAGAGTAAAAAAGGCGCACATTTACAACCAGCTTTTACATATCCACAGAATGATAGGACAAACAAAAACGGAAATGTTAACGCCCACACGTGTGGGCGTTGACCATCTCGACCACACGCATCCATCACCGTCCAGTACTATATGCACGAATCTTGGCACAATCTGGCTGATTTTCTGTGCCACGTAGGACAAGGCGTGTGTGTGGTGTGTGACATAGTTCGCACACACATTCATTTTACCACACGGAGGGGCCGGTGTGTGGGCGTTTAGCAGTTCACCCACACACCAGTTTTCAGTCACGCACAAGGGCTGGTGTGTGGGCATTTGCCATCTCGCCCACACGCCCGTCTCATCTCCCACACCCAAGCTTCTAGTTGCCATGTGTTTTTGCAGCGCACATGTAACTGCCCCTAGTGTGCTTTATAAGCAGGTGGCAACTCTCTTTTTTTACCCGAGTTGCCATGTGTTTTTGCAGGAAACATGGCAACTGCCTAGTGTGCACGTAAGCAGATGGCAACTCTCTTTTACCGAGTTGCCATGTGTTTTTGCATGGTACATGGCAACTTCCCCAAGTGCACGTACATGGCAACTGCCCTAACGTGCACGTAAGCAGATGGCAACTCTTCCTTTTTACATGGCAACTGCCCTAGCATGCTTGTGAGCACATGGCAACTCTCTCAACTGCCTAGTGTTAGTATGTGGCAACTCCTAAAGTTATGAAATCATGGCAACTAAATTAGATCAGACCATAC
Source organism: Triticum dicoccoides (assembly GCF_002162155.2). Taxonomy (NCBI): domain Eukaryota; kingdom Viridiplantae; phylum Streptophyta; class Magnoliopsida; order Poales; family Poaceae; genus Triticum; species Triticum dicoccoides. The sequence goes on from NC_041391.1 coordinate 82,430,275, forward strand.
ATGGCAACTGCAGTTGAGCAACCATGGCAACTGCAGTTGTCCGACATGGCAAACCGTAGTTCAACGACATGGCAACTGCAGATAAACGAACATGGACGAGGGTCTGGACCATGGCAACTGCGGGCGCGCGGTGGGCGCCAAGCGTCGCGTGCGGGACCAGGAGGGTACGAGGCCTGACATACGGGCGTGTGGGCATTATCAACTTCACCCACACGCACGCGTGTGAGAGGGTTCGGGAGGGAAAAAAGATGTGTGTGGGCATTAGTTGTTTTGCCCACACGTAGGTGTGTGGACTGGTTGCTGTCCATGCCACACGAGGCGTGTGGCACAACTACCCGATACACCACACGTGTGGCAGTTATCGGGACCCAACAAAAATAGAGAAGATACAACGCCAGATCACAAAAACAAAGTCGGTCCTACAAGCAACCCCCACGTTCTCCATGAGTTGCTTTCAGTTTAACAAAGAAACATGCCGTAACCTGATATCAATCTCTATAAAATTTTGGCGGGGAGCAAAACATGGCAAGCGCAAGATCCATTGGATTGGTTGAGACAAAAGGTGAACAATAAGAGGACTAGAGGACTGGGTTTCCGTTATTCTGAAACTACGTTGATGAGAGCGACTGGGCCACAATAATTTTCATGAAATTATTTCCCTCTGTGCTTGTGGTGGCAAAATATACCATTAGATAATCAAAGTTTAAACTCGCGGGTGAAATCTAAGCGATCGCGCCGCTATCGCGGATCTGAAACCACCCCGCGATTTGCTGCCTTCCCAAAATCGCGGGAGATCGCCTCGCTATCGCGGGCAATTGCGCCGTTTCTTCCTTACCTGTCGCGGCAAAAAATCTGGCCGCGATTCCCTCTCGCCCGCGATCTTAAACTTTGTAGATAATTCAGAGATGTTAATAGGCTGGATAGCAATGACACAAGTCAAATATCAGTCATTTATGAACCCATAAAATAGTGAATTCATCATGCTCTTATGTATATTTTCCCCTAAAAACTGTTACAATTAATTATGTGGATAATCTCCACGTTGTAATTGGGAGGCAGTTAGCCATATGCTAACCGTTGCATCTTTCTCTCCCTTCTTTTCCAAACGCCGCGTCCGGTGGATGCGTCCCCTCAGGGGATATATAATGTAAATCATCATCAATGAAGAGGACAGTTGATTTCATTCTCAATACGTTATCAGCACGCTCTACCACGAGCAAACAAGAGGGCAGCAGCATGGCCGTTGCGCTCACCGGCCTCCGCGCCGTCCAGCCTCTGGTCATGCCCGCCCGCGCTCCGTGGCCGCCCTGTGCCCTGCAGCGCTGCGCAAGTGGCCGCCCGGCCTCCCAGTTCACGCTCGTCTCCTCAGACAGCGGCGGCTCGCGCTGAGACGCCTCTCCCACGGCCTCCGCGTGGTACCATCGCCATCGGTGCTGAACGTAGCGAGCATGCTGGTCGTGCATGTGTACAAAGGAAATCCATCAACATGGATAGACCATGATCCCAGCCCTTGCTTGACAGCGGGATCCCGCAGACGGCACACCATGTGTGTGCGTGTTGATGGAGCCTTTGCTCTACGCTTCGTTCGGCGGCAACGCTCCGCCCTGCGCTGTTGGGGAACGTTGCAGAAAATTAAAAAATTTCCTATGGTTTCACCAAGATCCATCTATGAGTTCATCTAAGCAACGAGTCAAGGGAGAGAGTTTGCATCTACATACCACTTGTAGATCGAGTGCGGAAGCGTTCAAGGGGATGGTGATGATGGAGTCGTACTCGTCGTGATTCGGATCACCGATGACCAAGTGCTGAACGGACAGCACCTCCGCGTTCAACACACGTACGGGACGGACGACGTCTCCTCCGTCTTGATCCAGCAAGGAGGAAGGAGAGGTTGAGGAAGGCAGCTCCAACGGCAGCACGACGGCGTGGTGTAGTTGGTGCAGAAGTACTCCGACAGGGCTTCGCCAAGCACGTACGGAGGAGGAGAGGTGTTGGGGAGGGGAGGGGCTGCGCCTTGAGTTGTGTTGTTGCTGCCCTCCCCTCACCCCTCTATATATAGGAGGAGAGGGGCAAGGGGGCCGGCCCTCTAGGGGAAACCCTAGAGGGGGGCGGCGGCCAAAGGGAGAGGGAAAAAGGGTGGCTTGCCCCCCAAGCTAGGGGGGCGCCCCCTTTAGGGTTTCCCCTCCCCTTGCCCTAGCCGCATGGGCCTAGGTGGGGAGGCGCGCCCAGCCCACTAGGGGCTGGATCCCTCTCCCACACAGCCCATGTGGCCCCCCGGGAGGGGTGGCCCCACCCGGTGGACCCCCGGAACCCTTCCGGTGGCCCCGGTACAATACCGGTATGCCACCGAAACTTTCCGGTGTCCGTTTAACCACTTTCCTTATATAAATCTTTACCTCCGGACCATTCCGGAACTCCTCGTGACGTCCGGGATCTCATCCGGGACTCCGAACAACATTCGGTAATCACATACTTGTCTTCCTGATAACCCTAGCGTCACCGAACCTTAAGTGTGTAGACCCTACGGGTTCGGGAGACATGCAGACATGACCGAGATGCTCTCAGGTCAATAACCAACAGCGGGATCTGGATACCATGTTGGCTCCCACATGCTCCTCGATGTTGTCATCGGATGAACCACGATGTCAAAGGTTCAAGCAACCCCGTATACTATTCCCTTTGTCAGACGGTATGTTACTTGCGCGAGACTCGATCGTCGGTATCCCAATACCTCGTTCAGTCTCGTTACCGGCAAGTCACTTTACTCGTACCGTAATGCATGATACCGTGACCAGACACTTGGCCACCTTGAGCTCATTATGATGATGCACTACCGAGTGGGCCCAGTGATACCTCTCCGTAACACAGAGTGACAAATCCCAGTCTCGATCCGTGTCAACCCAACAGACACTTTCGGAGATACCTGTAATGCACCTTTATAGTCACCCAGTTACGTTGTGACGTTTGGTACACCCAAAGCACTCCTACTGTATCCGGGAGTTACACGATCTCATGGTCTAAGGAAGAGATACTTGACATTGGAAAAGCTCTAGCAAACGAACTAACCGACCTTTGTGCTATGCTTAGGATTGGGTCTTGTCCATCACATCATTCTCCTAATGATGTGATCCCGTTATCAACGACATCCAATGTGCATAGCCAGGAAACCATGACTATCTGTTGATCACAACGAACTAGTCAACTAGAGGCTCACTAGGGACATATTGTGGTCTATGTATTCACACGTGTATTACGATTTCCGGATAATACAGTTATAGCATGAATAAAAGACTATTATCATGAACAAAGAAATACAATAATAACACTTTTATTATTGCCTCTAGGGCATATTTCCAACAGTCTCCCACTTGCACTAGAGTCAATAATCTAGTTACATTGTGATGAATCGAACACCCATAGAGTTCTGGTGCTGATCATGTTTTGCTCGCGAGAGAGGTTTAGTCAACGGATCTGCGACATTCAGATCCGTATGTACTTTGCAAATTTCTATGTCTCCATCTTGAACATTTTCACGGATGGAGTTGAAACAACGCTTGATGTGCCTGGTCTTCTTGTGAAATCTGGGCTCCTTCGCAAGGGCAATAGCTCCAGTATTGTCACAGAAAAGTTTGATCGGCCCCGACGCATTGGGTATGACTCCTAGGTCGGTGATGAACTCCTTCACCCAAATAGCTTCATGCGCTGCCTCCGAGGCTGCCATGTACTCCGCTTCACATGTAGATCCCGCCACCACGCTCTGCTTGCAGCTGCACCAGCTTACTGCTCCACCATTCAACATATACACGTATCCGGTTTGTGACTTAGAGTCATCCAGATCTGTGTCGAAGCTAGCGTCGACGTAACCCTTTACGACGAGCTCTTCGTCACCTCCATAAATGAGAAACATGTCCTTTGTCCTTTTCAGGTACTTCAGGATATTCTTGACCGCTGTCCAGTGTTCCTTGCCGGGATTACTTTGGTACCTTCCTACCAAACTCACGGCAAGGTTTACATCAGGTCTGGTACACAGCATGGCATACATAATAGATCCTATGGCTGAAGCATAGGGGATGACACTCATCTCTTCTTTATCTTTTGCCGTGGTCGGGCATTGAGCTGAGCTCAATCTCACACCTTGCAATATAGGCAAGAACCCCTTCTTGGACTGATCCATTTTGAACTTCTTCAAAATTTTATCAAGGTATGTGCTTTATGAAAGACCTATGAGGCGTCTCGATCTATTTCTATAGATCTTGATGCCTAATATATAAGCAGCTTCTCCAAGATCCTTCATTGAAAAACATTTATTCAAGTAGGCCTTAATACTGTCCAAGAATTCTATATCATTTCCCATCAAAAGTATGTCATCTACATATAATATGAGAAATGCTACAGAGCTCCCACTCACTTTCTTGTAAACGCAGGCTTCTCCATAAGTCTACATAAACCTAAACGCTTTGATCATCTCATCAAAGCGAATGTTCCAACTCCGAGATGCTTGCACCAGCCCATAAATGGATCGCTGGAGCTTGCATACTTTGTTAGCGTTCTTAGGGTCGACGAAACCTTCTGGCTGCATCATATACAGCTCTTCCTTAAGATAACCGTTAAGGAATGCCGTTTTGACGTCCATCTGCCATATCTCATAATCATAGTATGCGGCAATTGCTAACATGATTCGGACGGACTTAAGCTTTGCTACGGGAGAGAAAGTCTCATCGTAGTCGATCCCTTGAACTTGCCGATAACCCTTAGCGACAAGTCGAGCTTTATAGATGGTAACATTACCATCCGCGTCAGTCTTCTTCTTAAAGATCCATTTGTTTTCTATCGCTCGCCGATCATCGGGCAAGTCAGTCAAAGTCCATACTTTGTTTTCATACATGGATTCTATCTCGGATTTCATGGCTTCTAGCCATTTGTTGGAATCTGGACCCGCCATAGCTTCTTCATAGTTCGAAGGTTCACCGTTGTCTAACAACATGATTTCCAAGACAGGGTTGCCGTACCACTCTGGTGCGGAACGTGTCCTTGTGGACCTATGAAGTTCAGTAGCAACTTGATCCGAAGTACCTTGATCATCACCATTATTTTCCTCTTCAGTTGGTGTAGGCATCATAGGAACATTTTCCTGAGCTGCACTACTTTCCGGTTCAAGAGGTAGTACTTCATCGAGTTCTACTTTCCTCCCACTTACTCCTTTCGAGAGAAACTCTTTTCCAGAAAGGATCCGTTCTTGGCAACAAAGATCTTGCCCTCGGATCTTAAGTAGAAGGTATACCCAATGGTTTCCTTAGGGTATCCTATGAAGACGCATTTTTCCGACTTGGGTTCGAGCTTTTCAGGTTGAAGTTTCTTGACATAAGCATCACATCCCCAAACTTTTAGAAACGACAGCTTAGGTTTCTTCCCAAACCATAATTCATACGGTGTCGTCTCAACGGATTTAGACGGTGCCCTATTTAAAGTGAATGTAGCTGTCTCTAGAGCGTATCCCCAAAATGATAGCGGTAAATCGGTAAGAGACATCATAGACCGCACCATATCCAATAGAGTGCGATTACGACGTTCGGACACACCGTTACGCTGAGGTGTTCCAGGCAGCGTGAGTTGTGAAACGATTCCACATTTTCTTAAGTGTGTACCAAATTCGTGACTTAAGTATTCTCCTCCACGATCCGATCGTAGGAATTTTATCTTTCGGTCACGTTGATTCTCTACTTCATTCTGAAATTCCTTGAACTTTTCAAAGGTCTCAGACTTGTGTTTCATCAAGTAGACATACCCATATCTACTCAAGTCATCAGTGAGAGTGAGAACATAACGATATCCTCCACGAGCCTCAACACTCATTGGACCGCACACATCGGTATGTATGATTTCCAACAAGTTGGTTGCTCGCTCCATTGTTCCGGAGAACGGAGTCTTGGTCATCTTGCCCATAAGGCATGGTTCGCATGTGTCAAATGATTCATAATCGAGAGACTCTAAAAGTCCATCAGCATGGAGCTTCTTCATGCGCTTGACACCAATGTGACCAAGGCGGCAGTGCCACAAGTATGTGGGACTATCGTTATCAACTTTACATCTTTTGGTATTCACGCTATGAATATGTGTAGTATTACGCTCGAGATTCATTAAGAATAAACCATTGATCATCGGAGCATGACCATAAAACATATCTCTCATATAAATCGAACAACCATTATTCTCAGATTTAAATGAGTAGCCATCTCGTATTAAACGAGATCCAGATACAATGTTCATGCTCAAACTTGGCACTAAATAACAATTATTAAGGTTCAAAACTAATCCCGTGGGTAAATGTAGAGGTAGCGTGCCGACGGCGATCACATCGACTCTGGAACCATTCCCGACGCGCATCATCACCTCGTCCTTCGCCAGTCTCCGCTTATTCCGCAGCCCCTGCTGTGAGTTACAAATATGAGCAACGGCACCGGTATCAAATACCCAGGAGTTACTACGAGTACTGGTAAGGTACACATCAATTACATGTATATCGAATATACCTTTAGTGTTACCGGCCTTCTTATCCGCTAAGTATTTGGGGCAGTTCCGCTTCCAGTGACCCTTCCCCTTGCAATAAAAGCACTCAGTCTCAGGTTTGGGTCCATTCTTTGACTTCTTCCCGGTAACTGGTTTACCAGGCGCGGCAACCTCCTTGCCGTCCTTCTTGAAGTTCTTCTTACCCTTGCCCTTCTTGAACTTAGTGGTCTTATTGACCATCAACACTTGATGTTCTTTCTTGATTGCAACCTCTGCTAACTTCAGCATGGAAAATACTTCAGGAATGGTCTTTACCATCCCCTGCATATTGTAGTTCATCACAAAGCTCTTGTAGCTTGGTGGGAGCGACTGGAGAATTCTGTCAATGACCGCCTCATCAGGGAGGTTAATATTCAGCTGGGTCATACGGTTGTGCAACCCAGACATCTTGAGTATGTGCTCACTGACAGAACTATTTTCCTCCATCTTACAACTATAGAACTTGTCAGAGATGTCATATCTCTCGACCCGGGCGTGAGCTTGGAAAACTAGTTTCAGCTCTTTGAACATCTCATATGCTCCGTGATGCTCAAAACGCTTTTGGAGCCCCGGTTCTAAGCTGTAAAGCATGCCGCACTGAACGAGGGAGTAATCATCAGCACGAGACTGCCAAGCATTCATAATGTCTTGGTTCTCTGGGACGGGAGCGTCACCTAGCGGTCCTTCTAGGACATATTGTTTCCTGGCAGCTATGAGGATGATCCTCAAGTTCCGGACCCAGTCCGTATAGTTGCTCCCATCATCTTTCAGCTTGGTTTTCTCTAGGAACGCGTTGAAGTTCATGTTGACATGAGCATTGGCCATTTGATCTACAAGACATATTATGCAAAAGGTTTTAGACTAAGTTCATGATAATTTAGTTCATCCAATCAAATTATTTTAATGAACTCCCACTCAGATTAGACATCCCTCTAGTCATCTAAGTGTTACACGATCCGAGTCGACTAGGCCGTGTCCGATCATCACGTGAGACGGACTAGTCATCGTCGGTGAACATTCTCATGTTGATCGTATCTTCCATACGACTCGTGTTCGATCTTTCGGTCTCCGTGTTCCAAGGCCATGTCTGTACATGCTAGGCTCGTCAAGTTAACCCTAAGTGTTTTTGCATGTGTAAAACTGTCTTACACCCGTTGTATGTGAACGTAAGGATCTATCACACCCGATCATCACGTGGTGCTTCGAAACGACGAACTTTAGCAACGGTGCACAGTTAGGGGGAACACTTTCTTGAAATTGTTATAAGGGATCATCTTATTTACTACCGTCATTCTAAGTAAACAAGATGCATAAACATAATAAACATCACATGCAATTATATAAAGTAGTGACATGATATGGCCAATATCATATAGCTCCTTTGATCTTCATCTTCGGGGCTCCATGATCATCTTGTCACCGGCATGACACCATGATCTCCATCATCGTGTCTTCATGAAGTTGTCACGCCAACGACTACTTCTACTTTTATGACTAACGCGTTTAGCAATAAAGTAAAGTAGTTTACATGGCGTTCTTCAATGACACGCAGGTCATACAAAAAAAAGACAACTCCTATGGCTCCTGCCGGTTGTCATACTCATCGACATGCAAGTCGTGATTCCTATTACAAGAACATGATCTCATACATCACAATATATCATTCATCATTCATCACAACTTCTGGCCATATCACATCACATGACAATTGCTGCAAAAACAAGTTAGACGTCCCCTAATTGTTGTTGCATCTTTTACGTGGCTGCAATTGGGTTCTAGCAAGAACGTTTTCTTACCTACGAATAACCACAACGTGATCTTGTCAACTTCTATTTACCCTTCATAAGGACCCTTTTCATCGAATCCGCTCCAACTAAAGTGGGAGAGACAGACACCCGCCAGCCACCTTATGCAACTAGTGCATGTCAGTCGGTGGAACCGGTCTCACGTAAGCGTACGTGTAAGGTTGGTCCGGGCCGCTTCATCCCACAATACCGCTGAAGCAAGATAAGACTAGTAGCGGCAAGCAAGTTGACAAAATCTACGCCCACAACAAAATTGTGTTCTACTCGTGCAAAGAGAACTACGCATAAACCTGGCTCATGATGCCACTGTTGGGGAACGTTGCAGAAAATTAAAATTTTTCCTACGGTTTCACCAAGATCCATCTATGAGTTCATCTAAGCAACGAGTCAAGGGAGAGAGTTTGCATCTACATACCACTTGTAGATCGAGTGCGGAAGCGTTCAAGGGGATGGTGATGATGGAGTCGTACTCGTCGTGATTCGGATCACTAATGACCAAGTGCTGAACGGACAACACCTCCGCGTTCAACACACGTACGGGACGGATGACGTATCCTCCGTCTTGATCCAGCAAGGAGGAAGGAGAGGTTGAGGAAGGCAGCTCCAACGGCAGCACGACGGCATGGTGTAGTTGGTGTAGAAGTACTCCGACAGGGCTTCGCCAAGCACGTACGGAGGAGAAGAGGTGTTGGGGAGGGGAGGGGCTGCGCCTTGAGTTGTGTTGTTGCTGCCCTCCCCTCACCCCTCTATATATAGGAGGAGAGGGGCAAGGGGGCCGGCCCTCTAGGGGAAACCCTAGAGGGGGGCGGCGGCCAAAGGGAGAGGGAAAAAGGGTGGCTTGCCCCCCAAGCTAGGGGGGCGCCCCCTTTAGGGTTTCCCCTCCCATTGCCCTAGCCGCATGGGCCTAGGTGGGGAGGCGCGCCCAGCCCACTAGGGGCTGGCTCCCTCTCCCACACAGCCCATGTGGCCCCCCGGGAGGGGTGGCCCCACCCGGTGGACCCCCGGAACCCTTCCGGTGGCCCCGGTACAATACCGGTATGCCACCGAAACTTTTCGGTGTCCGTTTAACCACTTTCCTTATATAAATCTTTACCTCCGGACCATTCCGGAACTCCTCGTGACGTCCGGGATCTCATCCGGGACTCCGAACAACATCCGGTAATCACATACTTGTCTTCCTGATAACCCTAGCATCACCGAACCTTAAGTGTGTAGACCCTACGGGTTCGGGAGACATGCAGACATGACCGAGATGCTCTCAGGTCAATAACCAACAGCGGGATCTAGATACCCATGTTGGCTCCCACATGCTCCTCAATGTTGTCATCGGATGAACCACGATGTCAAAGGTTCAAGCAACCCCGTATACTATTCCCTTTGTCAGACGGTATGTTACTTGCCCGAGACTCGATCGTCGGTATCCCAATACCTCGTTCAGTCTCATTACCGGCAAGTCACTTTACTCGTACCGTAATGCATGATCCCGTGACCAGACACTTGGCCACCTTGAGCTCATTATGATGATGCACTACCGAGTGGGCCCAGTGATACCTCTCCGTAACACGGAGTGACAAATCCCAGTCTCGATCCGTGTCAACCCAACAGACACTTTCGGAGATACCTGTAATGCACCTTTATAGTCACCCAGTTACGTTGTGACGTTTGGTACACCCAAAGCACTCCTACGGTATCCGGGAGTTACACGATCTCATGGTCTAAGGAAGAGATACTTGACATCGGAAAAGCTCTAGCAAACGAACTAACCGACCTTTGTGCTATGCTTAGGATTGGGTCTTTTCCATCACATCATTCTCCTAATGATGTGATTCCGTTATCAACGACATCCAATGTCCATAGCCAGGAAACCATGACTATCTGTTGATCACAACGAGCTAGTCAACTAGAGGCTCACTAGGGACATATTGTGGTCTATGTATTCACATGTGTCTTACGATTTCCGGATAATACAGTTATAGCATGAATAAAAGACTATAATCATGAACAAAGAAATATAATAATAACACTTTATTATTGCCTCTAGCGCATATTTCCAACATGCGCACCCTCCACGCTGCGCTCGGCCTTCGCGCTGTTCGGCTGCCCCGGCAGGCCTCGCGCCAGCCGCACCCGTGGCAGCGTGCCGCACACCACGCCCGGCTGCCCGGCCTTCGCGCTGCGCCCGCCCGCCGCCGCATGGCCGCGCCGGCCGTGCCCGTGGCTGCGTTCTGCCCAGCCGGCCGGCCGTACCACGGCCTCCGCACCGTTAACGCGCCCCGCGTCTTTTTGCGTGGCTGTGCGCCGCGCTGCGCCCGTGCCCGGCCGTCCGGCCTCCGCCAGGCTGTGCCCGTGGCCGGCGAGCCCGAGGGGCGGTGGCAGATGCAGTAACTGCACGGAAGAAGACAGGGAAATTTTATCCCTTCGCGTTTTTGCACTAAGATCCTCCCATATGCAGAAAATGGCAAAATAGGCTGAAACAGGGGTTAAATCGGTCCTAATAAGAGTACTAATTACTAGTATTTACCTGTTTTAGACCCGTTGTTTCAAATATTTTTCTGTTGACTATAATGCTCCAGAAATTGAAGATATAAATAATTTCCATGCCTATAAAGGAGATTATTTATATCTATTATTTGCAATTGAGATTTTGAATCTCTTGCAAAGATAAATTCAGTACCTCTGCAGTACTGTATCTCCGTTGAGTACGAGGTATTCCGGAATGTTTCTATGATGTATCTATTTCCATGTTAACCACATGTCGAGATTAATACATCTATTTGCAATTGAGATTTTCAATTTCTTGCAAATACAGAGGCAAAATTCTTAGTGATTTCTTCAAATTGATGTATTGAGATCACAAGGTACTGTGTAGATCTACTGCTTTGCAGATTAGCACCACTACAGTTAAAGCCTACATTTTGTCATTTTGACATTATGATTGCTTAACAAAGTGCTCTCCCACATATTTTACTATGTCGTGACATAAGGCATTACGAGTGAATATCTAGTGATTTCATCATATTATACTCCCTAGTGCTGCGAGATCTACTCCATTTTGGAGATTATCTTCAAATGTTATACTTAGCAATTTGAGATTCACACTAATGGTTTCAAGCTAAGTTCTTGAAATATACATTAATTTTGCAAAATTCATTACAACACTAATCATGATGGTCTTTAGTTTACTACTCGTAAATTAATTATCTTTGGTTTGCCCCTATAAGTAATAGATGGCTAAGTAATTTGAGGCTATTGCCCTCAATGGCCACAACTTACTTAAGCGGGTCATGGACATCAAGATCAGTCTTGGCTCCCATAGGATAGCACGTGCAATCCAAGCCATGCCACCGGGACGCAAAGGACCACAAGGGTAATGGTTTGAAACTCACTTCAAACCCTCAACCTGACACCATCAAGTTGTCACGAGACCCTATGAGCATGGAGAGCATGATGGTTGAATATGCATCAACCGACATGTTTGGAGCCTATACATTTAGTCTCTTAGTCTCCTTGGTGATATATTCATTTATGTCCATTTATGATGTCCTAATAAGAACATGATTATTGTTGTCATCATATATTGTATATCACAATATATTGTATGAGCACTTTGATACAAATACATTTGTATGTATTCTATATATCTGACAGTGATTTTCGCATTGAGAATCTTCATGTCTATATATAGATTTCTACAGGGTTAATCCGATGAAAAATGGTATGTGCCTTGTGGACATATATGCACCACAAACTTTATAAATACGGAAGTCCATGTGGCGTGGGAGGGTTACCATGCGGACCACTTAGTAGTAGCCCTGGGTGGTTCACCCCGCGCTGGTACTATGTTGTACCTGTAGCGCTGGGTTAGCCCTGCGCTGCTACTAATTAAGAGTAGTGCGGGCTCCCTACCACTCCTAATAGACTTTTCCCTAGTAGTGTGAAGTGAAGCTCGCAGCCGATCACAGAGGAGCAGCAACTCTGACGAGCGGGCGGGCTCCATGGCTGAGACACTCGGGCCATGGCGGGCAGTGGCGCGGCGTCTACGCTCTAGCCTAAAGTGTGGCCTGTCTCTACAAGCTGCTATCTCGGTGGATAACAAGGTCCTGGTTGCAAAGCCCGTAAGCACAATAAAGTAGTTGTTGCAAAGGTCTTCGACTGGCTGGGGTGATTGATCAAACGGTTGTTTTGGACGGCGTCTGACGGTTGCCAAGATGTTCGATCTAATTGGTTTATCATCGGGTGGACGCCTAGTTACAATTCTTCATTTTTTTTGAACTCATAATTTCAACAGTATCAACTATGGAAATATACGAGTAAAAAAGGTGCACATTTACAACCAGCTTTTACATATCCACATAATGAAAGAACAAACAAAAATGGAGAAGATGCAACGGTGCGAGATCCATGTTCATTCCAATTTTTTCAAATATGTGACTGTACAGTCAGTTGCCAAAATTCATGGTTGAAAGGGCCAAGGGCACTCGAAAGCTAGTAGAGAGGTGCTAGCTTCAGTTGCAGAAAACATCGAAGGAGCGCCCGACGTGAGAGGTCATCGTCGTCGTGTTGGAGTGGAGCTCGCAGCTGCTCGCGGAGCTGAGGCGGAGGAGCAGCAACGCCGGCGAGCGACAACGCTCCATGACCGAGACGCTCGGGCCATGGCGGGGCGGCGGCACGACGGCTATGCTCTAGCCTAGGGTGTGGCCTGTCTTGGCCAGCTGCTGTCTTGGTGGACAACAAGGTCCTAGTTGCAAAGCCCCTAAGCACAACAAGATAGTTGTTGCAAAGGTCCTCGACTAGCTGGGGCGGCAGATCAGACAGTTGTTTCGGACGGCATCTGGCGGTTGCCAAGATGGCCGATCTAACTGGTTTATCATTAGACGAGCGCGTAATACTGCTTTAAAAGAAAGCCCACCACGCATAAACAGTATATACTCCTATTCTTTATCTTTTCTTGAACTCAATAACTGTATATGCAGATTCAACTATATCAACTATGGATATATAAGAGTAAAAAAGGCCCACATTTACAACCAGCTTTTACATATCCACAGAATGACATGACAAACAAAAATGGAGAAGATACAACGCCAGATCGCAAAAACAAAGTCGGTCCTACAAGCAACCCCACGTTCTCCATGAGTTGCTTTCAATTTAACAAAGAAACATGCCGTAACCTGATATCAATCTCTATAAAATTTTGGCGGGGAGCAAAACATGGCAAGCGCAAGGTCCATTGGATTGGTTGAGACAAAAGGTGAACAATAAGAGGACTGGAGGACTAGGTTTCCGTTATTCTGAAACTACGTTGATGAGAGCGACTGGGCCACAATAATTTTCATGAAATTATTTCCCTGTGTGCTTGTGGTGGCAAAATATACCATTAGATAATCAAAGTTTAAAATCGCAGGGCGAAATCTAAGCGATCGCGCCGCTATCGCGGATCTGAAACCACCCCGCGATTTGCTGCCTTCCCAAAATCGCGGGAGATCGCCTCGCTATCGCGGGCGATTGCGTCGTTTCTTCCTTACTTGTCGCGGCAAAAAATCTGGCCGCTATTCCCTCTCGCCCATGATCTTAAACTTTGTAGATAATTCAGAGATGTTAATAGGCTGGATGGCAATGACAGAAGTCAAATATCAGTCATTTATGAACCCACAAAATAGTGAATTCATCATGCTCTTATGTATATTTTCCCCTGAAAACTATTACAATTAATTATGTGGATAATCTCCACGTTGTAATTGGGAGGCAGTTAGCCATATGCTAACCGTCGCATCTTTCTCTCCCTTCTCTTCCAAATGCCGCGTCCGGTGGATGCGTCCCCTCAGGGATATATAATGTACGGAAATGTTAACGCCCACACATGTGGGCGTTTGCACATCACCCACACGCCTCCGTCACCACTCATTTTGCCACGTATGAATAGATGACATCAGCAGATTTTTTTTTTGGTTTTCAGCTTAAAAATGTTGTATCTCCTCAATAAAAAAGCGAACTAAAAATTCATTTTCACCATTAAATCCGCCTCGACGAGATCTTCAAAACTAGATCCCATGTTGATATGTTTCGACGAATTTTTTTTTGCCAGAAGTTGCCACGATGTTTACACTGCAGTTGCCATAGGGCTTAAACTAAAGTTGCCATGTGGCAATTTTAGTTTGTAGATCATGGCAATTTTAGTATTTTGATGATGGCTACTCCAGTAATTTGACCATGAAAATTATTTTTTGTATGAACCATGGCAATTTTACGTGCATGTATCATGGCAATTTTAGTTTATGGTTCATGACAAGTCTACTTTCTTAATTCCCCATTTTATAAATGTCAAAATTTACTTTTAAATATAGAAGAAAATAGCTGAAACATATCATGGCAACTTCAGTGTAAACATCATGGCAATTCATATGCAATAAACATGGCAACTTTTAATCCAAAAAAATTTCATCAAAACATATCAACATGGGATCTAGTTTCGAAGATCTCATCGCGAGGGATTTAATGGTGAAAACGGATTTTCAATCGGATTTTTCGTTTAAGAGATATAACATTTTAAAAACTGAAAATCCAAAAAAAATCCTGCATGCATGTATGCGATGACGTAGCAATTTGTTTACATTAGAAACGTGTGGTGCGTCTTCCTTTCTATCACACGTATGGTAGTTAGCGCGACACATAATGTAAATCATCATCAATGAAGAGGACAGTTGATTTCATTCTCAATACGTTATCAGCACGCTCTACCACGAGCAAACAAGAGGGAAGCAGCATGGCCGTTGCGCTTACCGGCCACCGTGCCGTACAGCCTCTGGCCATGCCCGCCCGCGCTCCGTGGCCGCCCTGTGCCCTGTAGCGCCGCGCAAGTGGCCGCCCGGCCTCCCAGTTCACGCTCGTCTCCCCAGACATCAGCGGCTCGCGCGGAGACGCCTCTCCCATGGCCTGCGCATGATACCATCGCCGTCGGCGCTGAACGTAGCGAGCATGCTGGTCGTGCATGTGTTGCATGCAATGCATACTCCTGTACAAAGGAAATCCATCAACATGGATAGACCATGATCCGAGCCCTTGCTTGACAGCGGGATCCCGCACACGGCACACCATGCGTGTGCGTGTTGACGGAGCCTTTGCTCTGCGCTTCGTTCGGCGGCAACGTTCCGCCCTGCGCCCGGCCTTCGCGCCGTCCGGCTGCCCCGGCAGGCCTCGCGCCAGCCGCACCCGTGGCCGCGCGCCGCACCCCACGCCCGGCTGCCCGGCCTTCGCGCCGCGCCCGCCCGCCGCCGCCGCATGGCCGTGCCGGCCGTGCCCGTGGCTGCGTTCTGCCCAGCCGGCCGGCCGTACCACGGCCTCCGCGCCGTTGACGCGCCCCGCGTCTTTCCGCCTGGCTGTGCGCCGCGCTGCTTCCGTGCCCGGCCGTCCGGCCTCCGCCAGGCTGTGCCCGTGGCCGGCGAGCCCGAGGGGCGGTGGCAGTTGCAGTAACTGCACGGGAGAAGACAGAGAAATTTTATCCCTTCGCCTTTTTGCACTAAGATCCTCCCATATGCAGGAAATGGCAAAATAGGCTGAAAAGGGGTTAAATCGGTCCTAATAAGAGTACTAATTACTAGTATTTACCTGTTTTAGACCCGTTGTTTCAAATATTTTTCTGTTGAGTATAATGCTCCAAAAATTTAAGATATAAATAATTTCCATGCCTATAAAGAAGATTATTTATATCTATTATTTGCAATTGAGATTCTGAATCTCTTGCAGAGATAAATTCAGTACCTCTGCAGTACTGTATCTCCGTTGAGTATGAGGTATTCCGGAATGTTTGTATGATGTATCTATTTCCATGTTAACCACATGTCAAGATTAATACGTCTATTTGCAATTGAGATTTTCAATTTCTTGCAAATACAGAGGCAAAATTCTTAGTGATTTCTTCAAATTGATGTATTGAGACCATAAGGTAGTGTGTAGATCTACCGCTTTGCAGATTATCACCACTACAGTTAAAGCCTACATTTTGTCATTTTGACATTATGATTCCTTAACAAAGTGCTCTCCCACATATTTTACTATGTCGTGACATAAGGCATTACGAGTGAGTATCTACTGATTTCATAATATTATACTCCCTAGTGCTGCGAGATCTACTCCATTTTGGAGATTATCTTCAAATGTTATACTTAGCAATTTGAGATTCACACTAATGGTCTCAAGCTAAGTTCTTGAAATATCCATTAATTTTGCAAAATTCATTACAACACTAATCATAATGGTCTTTAATTTACTACTCGTAAATTAATTATCTCTGGTTTGCCCCTATAAGTAATAGATGGCTAAGTAATTTGAGGCTCTTGCCCTCAATGGCCACAACTTACTTAAGCGGGTCATGGACATCAAGATCAGTCTTGCCTCCCATAGGATAGCGCGTGCAATCCAAGCCACACCACCGGGACGCAAAGGACCACAAGGGTAATGGTTTTAAACGCACTTCAAACCCTCAACCTAACACCATCAAGCTGTCACGAGACCCTATGAGCATGGAGAGCATGATGGTTGAATATGCATCAACCGACATGTTTGGAGACTATACATTTAGTCTCTTAGTCTCCTTGGTGATCTATTCATTTATGTCCATTTATAATGTCCTAATAAGAACATGATTATTGTTGTCATCATATATTATATATCACAATATATTGTATCAGCACTTTGATACAAATACATTTATATGTATTCTATATATCTGACAGTGATTTTCACATTGAGAATCTTCATGTCTATATATAGATTTCTACGGGAGTCAATCCGATGAAAAATGGTATGTGCCTTGGGACATATGCACCACAAACTTTATACACACGGAAGTCCATGTGGCGTGGGAGGGTTACCATGGGGACCACTTAGTAGTAGCCCTGGGTGGTTCACCCCGCGCTGGTACTATGTTGTACCTGTAGCGCTGGGTTAGCCCTGCGCTGCTACTAATTAAGAGTAGTGCAGGCTCCCTACTACTCCTAATAGACTTTTTCCTAGTAGTGTGAAGTGGAGCTCGCAGCTGATCACAGAGGAGCAGCAACTCCGACGAGCGGGCGGGCTCCATGGCTGAGACACTCGGGCCATGGCGGGCAGTGGCGCGGTGTCTACGCTCTAGCCTAGAGTGTGGCCTGTCTCGACAAGCTGCTATCTCGGTGGATAACAAGGTCCTAGTGGCAAAGCCTGTAAGCACAATAAAGTAGTTGTTGCAAAGGTCTTCAACTGGCTGGGGTGATTGATCAAACGGTTGTTTTGGACGGCGTTTGACGGTTGCCAAGATGTTCGATCTAATTGGTTTATCATCTGGTGGACGCGTAGTTACAATTCTACATTTTTTTTGAACTCAATAATTTCAACTGTATCAACTATGGAAATATACGAGTAAAACAGGTGCACATTTACAACCAGCTTTTACATATCCACAGAATGAAAGAACAAACAAAAATGGAGAAGATACAACGGTGCGAGATCCATGTTCATTCCAATTTTTTCAAATATGTGACTGTACAGTCAGTTGCCAGAATTCATGGTTGAAAGGGCCAACGGCACTCAAAAGCTAGTAGAGAGGTGCTAGCTTCAGTTGCAGAAAACGTCGAAGGAGCGCCCGACGTGAGAGGTCATCGTCGTCGTGTTGGAGTGGAGCTCGCAGCTGCTCGCGGAGCTGAGGCAGAGGAGCAGCAACGCCGGCGAGCGACAACGCTCCATGACCGAGACGCTCGGGCCATGGCGGGGCGGCGGCACGGCGGCTACACTCTAGCCTAGGGTGTGGCCTGTCTTGGCCAGCTGCTGTCTTGGTGGACAACAAGGTCCTAGTTGCAAAGCCCCTAAGCACAACAAGATAGTTGTTGCAAAGGTCCTCGACTAGCTGGGGCGGTAGATCAGACGGTTGTTTCAGACGGCATCTGGCGGTTGCCAAGATGGCGGATCTAACTGGTTTATCAATAGACGGGCGCGTAATACTGCTTTAAAAGAAAGCCCACCACGCATAAACAGTATATACTCCTATTCTTTATCTTTTTTTGAACTCAATAACTGTATATGCAGATTCAACTGTATCAACTATGGAAATATACGAGTAAAAAAGGCGCACATTTACAACTAACTTTTACATATCCACATAATGACAGGACAAACAAAAATGGAGAAGATACAACGCCAGATCGCAAAAACAAAGTCGGTCCTACAAGCAACCCCCACGTTCTCCATGAGTTGCTTTCAATTTAACAAAGAAACATGCCGATAACCTGATATCAATCTCTATAAAATTTTGGCGGGGAGCAAAACATGGCAAGCGCAAGGTCCATTGGATTGGTTGAGACAAAAGGTGAACAATAAGAGGACTGGAGGACTGGGTTTCCGTTATTCTGAAACTACGTTGATGAGAGCGACTGGGCCACAATAATTTTCATGAAATTATTTCCCTCTGTGCTTGTGGTGGCAAAATATACCATTAGATAATTTAGAGATGTTAATAGGCTGGATGGCAATGACAGAAGTCAAATATCAGTCATTTATGAACCCACAAAATAGTGAATTCATCATGCTCTTATGTATATTTTCCCCTAAAAACAATGCATTGAGAATTATAATTGTGTGTATAATTGGACAGTGAATTAATTGATGCAGAGGTTACATGGGCTCGAGAAATCGGTCACACAAGACAGAAAAAGAAACAGAGGGTCTCTACTCAATAAGCTGTGGTGAGATAGCCCACGGAAGGATAGGGGTCGACTCTTGCGGTTCCGGCTTCCATATGTCATCTGACAATGTTCATGTAAGAGCAACTCTAGCAGACCCCACATTTTACCGAACTGTAAACTGTGTTTGCAGTTCGCACGGGGGCGCTTGTGCAGGCTAAAAAACGCGGCGGTGGAATAGAAACCGCAAACAAACCCGTAAAATTTTTAAAAAGTTGTTTCACGTGAGAAATTTAAGCAACAGCTTGCCGGAGCTCGCTCGCATAGATGGTCTTCTTCGCATAAGTTCATACACAGCACATACGTACATATTAAAGGTCGCCGCAGCTAGACAGGGCCTACAATACCGCACCACTACAATAAAACTGAGCTCACCGGAGCTCCTGCGGTAGCTGCCCACCGGCGGCGCTCAGTCGGAATCGGATGAGTCGGACGAGTCGAGGTCGATGTAGAGCTTCGCCTGCTCCGCCTTCATCACGGGCAGGTCAGCCTCCTTCGATGCGTGCACCTGCCATGTCGTGATGCCCGTCTCGAGGAAGAGCCGCTCGCGCCGGATGCGCTCTTCAATCTCCTCCTGCTCCCTCGCCGACCGCTCGAGGACGACGCGCTCGAGGAGCTCCTCCTGAAGGCAGGTAGTCCTCGGGCCCGATGACGCCTCGGCGCGGCGGCGCATCGGGCACGACGCGAGGCGAGAGCTCCTCCTCCGCTTCCTCAGGCTCTCTCTTCACCGGAACGAGCCGCGAGCTTGATCCACCCGCGGATGAGCTCCCCGCGGACCAGTTGCCGAAGGATGCGTGGCGGTGACGGGCGAGCTCGCGATCGAAGTCCTCGAGCTCCGCAGCGGTCGAAGGCCGGCAACGGCCGGCTACCGCGGTTG
>NC_041391.1:82450333-82468462 GCF_002162155.2 Triticum dicoccoides
TTGCGCGCGGCGGCAGCGCTGCTCCTCATCCCAGAGCCGTCCATGGCTTTCGGAGGCTCGCCAGCAGCGAGAAATCGAGCGGCGCGGTGGGGAATTGGGGGCAAACGCGACTGGGGGGGGGATAGGGTTTCGCCCCACAAACCCGCGATTATACTGGTTCGGGGAAAGCGTTTGCGGGCTGCGCCAAAAAAATTTACGGGCCGAACAACGATGCGGGCTCTGATCTGACCAGAATATTGGGCCGAGCCCGTATAATCGCCGGAATTATGCGGGTTCGCGCCGGATGCGGGGTCTGCTAGAGTTGCTCTAACACTTCCACAAGCAGCAGAACTAGTACTCTGGGCCTGCTCAAGGCGCGGAGCATAACCCACAAACCCTAACACCATGGAACCGCCTTGCACTTTTGTTATGCGCAAGGCTTCCAAAGGAAAATGTTTAAGGTAAAATTTCGTTTCTGCCACTCTAGATTTCGCCAATGTTTAACCTGAATTTTGTACCATGCAAAAGCCTTGTCTCGAAATAGAATCGCCTTGCTACCCCCTTCGACGATTCCCATCGTTCATGAGGACTCCGTATGATGACTTGACTTAATGGAGAATCTTCCCCTGTTTGATATATGCAATAAATTGATCTATAATTATACAGCATTGAACACGATAACCAAACGGAAAACAGTGTGAAAATGAGCACAGATGCAGAGTAAAAGCAAGAACAACCGATACACGGGCTTGCATTAACGTGCGACAATAAAGCAAATGAACCACAACGCACTGATTCATCGAACGCCTTTATGGCTTCATGCCGGTTGACAAGTAGTGTACAGAAATGGGACAATAGACTGAGATAGCAAATCATGCGATTAATTCCAGCATGGTCAACTTCACAGTTCACCAATGTATCCTACATAGAGGGTCAGTTTTCAGGTTGAGTGGACGAAGAAATGGAACCCAAGTAGCCATTTCACCATCTCGGCCACCACAATGTAACTCTAGATACCTGCAGAGCAATCAACGTCATCAGTCAAACAAATTTGTACTATTCTTTTGGGAAAATTTAAGTTATATCTCACAATTTTTGCATGACTCAAATAATAAACATTAGCTTCACCATTGTGGAAACTTGGCCAAAAGCTCAAAGTTGAATCATCTCAGCTATTGGACAACATCAACAAAACTGTTAATTTCAACTTTCAAGTGACACACCTTCAACTTCTATTGTTGATATATTCCTAAATTTTGGCAACATCTGATCGCAGCAGAAGCTAAAAGACCAGTGATTCAAATTATCCAAATCAAGTACTCCCTCCGTAAAGAAATATAAGAGTGTTTAGATTACTACTTAGCTTCTGGAGAATAAAACAGATGCATCTGGTTTGTAGCTTATAGGTGTACTTTTATAAATGTACGAGTTAGATAGTCGGTCACAAATCAAAATAAATAAAATTCATGCAGTACAAGCCTCAAGCAACGGATAATGCATCATCTAACTTATTAGTGCTCCCTCCATTAATATTATTTTACAATTTTTGGTGTACTGTTCTCCACCAATTCAGGAACTGTTATGATGGTAAGCAGTCCTGTCATGCAACTTCATGATTTCACCCCTAGGCTGGCCATCCTACAACTGACCATGTTATTTTCTAAGGTTCGTGCAGTTCACAACTTTCCACTTGAATTAGGAGATTGGCAAGTCAGAAAAGAAATGGAAAGAGAAGCCGGACAAGCAACCAATGTAAGCAGATGTAAACAAAAGAAAGAGAGATCGTGCATTAATGATGGTACCATGATTGTGCGTGGATGGTATCATGATGAACAAATATAATGATTCGTTTTAGTGCTTACTCTTTTTTTCCGTGAGTTTGTTCTCACCCAGTGTCCCTTGAATAGTGTGTTTAAGATTGTATCAGTTGTGACCTTTGCTGATTCATCACTTCCACAATTGCTACCCCAGCAAGTAGCAAGCAAATGGTTTCAGCTAGCTGATAAGGGTAGCAAGCAAAAAATTTCAGCTAGCTGATAAGGGGTCCTGATGAATGTTGTCGCCGATTCATCACTACCTTGGTTAGTGGTTGTGAGTCATAAATCTGTTCTATTGCTGACTTACCTTACTAGGTACTAGGCTGACTTTTCTCCACTTGAACTTTTCCATGGTTTTGCAAGCATTACTTGCCTTGAGGATCTGTTTTCCACTTCATTATAAGAGGCGAAAAACTCCCAAAGTCAACTGGAGAAAAGGATAAATGCATTCAAATGTTTTATAGTTGTGATAATATTGTATTTTCAGTAGTTGTGATCTTGAAAAGTACAAATGTAATTTTCTTTTGGTCCTACAACTCGTAGCTGTAGAGCTGTGATTATATTTATTGAACTCCATGGCTGGTCTCTAGCTTGGGCTTGATAATCCTCACATGTACTCCCTCCGTAAAGAAATATAAGAGCGTTTAGATCACTACTTTAGTGAACTAAACGCTCTTATATTTCTTTACAGAGGGAGTATATATTTGCTTATGTTGTATGTACCTATTTGATTCCCTGTGTAGCAACAGAACAGAGTTTAAGATCAAGAGGTTGGTGGGGTTTGGCGGGGAGGGACCGGTGGCGGTTGGGTGACATTAGGGGATCAACCCGATCCCTGAGCTGGTTCCCTGTGGGAATGAACCAACCGAGCGAAGCCTAAAGGTCCAAGTGCGAACTCCTGAAATCATCACTTAGACGAGGAGCGGCTCCCGCTAGGGTTTCCCTCCGCCGCCGCCGCCCTCCCCCGCTCCCGCCGCCCCCGGCCGCCGGCGGGCGCGCCCCGGCTCCTCCTCCCCCTCCCCTCCTCCCCCGTACCCCCCGCGTCGCCTCCCCGAGCGAGGCGGCCGGGGGCTCCCCTTCCCTGCCCCTCCCAGCGCCCCCCCTCCTCCTTTCCCCTCCCGCCGCCGCCGGCGTAGGCCACCGGGCCTGGCTCGCGTGATGCCGGCGGCGGCGGCCCTGTTCTCTTCCTCCCCGCGCGGCGCTGTAGCTCGGGCGTTGGCGCCGGCGGCGGTGCACCCAGGTCGACTTCGGATCCGGTGGCGGCTCGTCTTCGCAGGCGGCGCAGCTCCGGGTGGCATGGTGGCGGTGGTGTGGCTGCTTGGCTGCGGGGCGGCGCGGTGGCTGGCGGCGGCGCCCTTCCGGCCCAGATTTGGGCCCTTTTGGGCCCCATCTGGGTCTGGGTGGGCCTGGCGTGTGCTTTCCGGCGTCATCTCCGGCGGACGGAGGTGTGGCTTGGGCTGGGGGTGGCGGAGACGGTGGCGCGTGTACTGCAGCGCAGCGACGGGAGCTTCACGAGCCCGCTTCGGGCTCGGCCGGGCAGGGGTGCCTGGTTTGCTCCTGAGCTACGTCCGGTCGGTCACCGCCGAGGGTGGTGGAGGTTGTCCCCTCCCACGTGGCCGCTGACCCTGCTGCTCCTCGTTTTCGGCTGGTTCCTCTCGATCCCGCTGGTCTCGCTTCGCTTGTCACGGTGAGACAGCGATGGTGACTACGTGTCCGTGGTGGCGCATATTGGTGGACGGCAAGTATGGTGGAGCGCGATGGATCGTCTGGGGTCGTGGTTGGTAGGAGGTTGGGAGAAATCCTTGTCGGCTTGTTCGGCACCGACGCGGTGACGCCCGTGGGCGTCGCCGTGCCTTCCTGAAGGGCGTCGGATATCCCCCTTCCTCCCACGGCCCTTCGCGTACCGGGGGAAACCCTAGGCCATGTCCGGTAGCAGCGTCGTTGTCGTCGCGTTCCTTCTTGAAGGTGTTACTTGGTATGCGGCGTTTCGTGGTGCTAGGAGCGTGGTGGAACTCTCCGGCGGGCGCAGCGGTGGCGAGTCATCTTCGTTTTTGTTGATCCGCCGTTGTCGGTATTTTTTTTTTCCTTTTGTGTTTTCTCTTTTTTTCTTTTGGGCGTGCCTGTGCTGCTTCCGCCCCAGCACCTATCGTGGGTTGTATCGATGTTGTTGCTTTGTAATACAAAGCGGGGGGAAACCCTTTTTCGGTAAAGGTCCAAGTGTAGTAGGATGGCGGAATCCCGAGAATCATCACACAGGTTGTAAAAATCCTTTTCCATATCAATCTCCTATCTAGAGAAGGGGCTCAAGAGGTAGCCAAGATCTGTTGAAGAAGCTCAGAAAGATCAAAGAACGCATGGGGATGGCCGAGATAGGCACTCTGCTATTATATGCTCTCCAGATTATACCAGCTTAGGCTTCATAATCATTGATTGAGGAACCCGGTCAATCAGCAAGAGATGGAATGAGGGGCATTTTAGGCCACCGCATGAAAGAATTTTAAGTTTTCATCTCCGAAGCAGACCCATCTGATAGTAACGCGCTGATAGTGGGGGAGTTGTTAATGCGATGTTTAATAATTCCCGTGAAGTTCCTTTCTGCAACAGATATAGGCCTTAGTTCTTAAATTCCATCTGGAGGCTCAACAAACCAAGTTCCAATTCGCAACCATCCACGAGAGGCCGGAAAGATTTCTGCTCCTGATTTCAAAGGTTCTTCTAGTGTTATTTAGTTTAGATGAGATGTGCCGCTGATGTCTCTGTTTAGCCAAGGAAGCCTACAAGCTTGTTGAAGCACCTCTACAAAACATGGGTACTCAACCCAAAAGTCCTCAAAGCGGAAGATTTGCTTTAGATACTTTGTTCTGAAAGGATGGAACATAATGTATGTATTCGAGGCGAATCTAGAAGAGGTTTAACAATGGTCTTAGGGAAGACTGTGGACCAGGCACCACCGGTGAAAACCCCTGCATACTAGTAGTTCGAATTTAATTACTGTTTTTTCAGAAAAGAATGAAAATAAAACCTTTGTGTAGCATAAGGCACTCAAAATGTACTAAGAGTCCGTTTTTATGTTCTAAATCTCAAATTTAAGCGAGTGTGTCCAAAAGTAAATTATAGATACTGAAATTTATTAGATATAGCAAGATTACTATCGTCTATTTCCTTCACAAGAACAGTATCATACATATATATTAGATAGGTCATGCTTTAATGAAATATACCATGGTATTGTCTATTTCCCTATTTATTACTAGCTCCTTAATGGTAATGGATGAACTACTACGTCCTGCAAGGGAAGATGAAAATGTCTGTATACACATGTGAGTTAAAGTGAAATAAACATAATGCTAAGAAAAATATTGAAGCACTCTATAGACACATAGCCACATATCAAGTGCGATGTGGCAACTAGTAAAAACAGAACAGAAAAGTATCCACGAAACAAAGGACAGAAAAAAAAAATCAGTGATGGGCTTACCTGCTCAATCAGTACATCACTATAGCACATCCATCTACTCGGTTCCATCATTTCCATGACGAATGGCCATGACTACAAGCAAAGGTAAGGAACCAATGACATACCAACAAATTGTCAAAAGTCAAATAGATATGAGGGGATCTGATACAACATCAGGAGTAGATAAAAAAAAAAGAATCTACTATTAAATAAAGAGAATATTCTCAAGAGTAGTTATCCAAAATTATTCTTAAGCTTGATCCACTCCATATATCAGATAAAATATAATATATCCAATACTAACAAATTTTAGCAAAAAAGGTGATCATGACTATTCATATTTTAAACAAATTTAGCCAGCTTTTTTTTATAAAATCCATTTATTATTTTACTCTCGCACAAATGAACTCGCCACTTGCAGAATGACCCTTCTGAAAGTGTTAAACATAAACAACTGTTTGGTAAATAACGAGCCAAATCCTTATTATATATTTAAGTTTAGATCACAATAATGTTAGAACTATAACCAGCTTTAAGTTTCTGAATGTGCCAATTGAGCTACCTATTTGACATTCCACTTGGTTCAAGCTAGATTTTCTCCATGTAGTTGACTTCAGTTTCCAACCACTATGGTCTCATCTTGAGAAACAACATCTGCTCTTTAGCTATGCACTAATGCATTAATACTACTATTATACAATTCTTGAATATGCCAATAGAAATGCGACAATCAAACTTAATTGAATTACTGACTATTCAAAGAAATGCCAATCTTCCTCAAGTCCCAATCTTTGTGTGAGATAAAGAATTTGCCACCTCTCACTCAAACAGCATAACTACATGGAACGCCACCACATAAACATCCGAAAAGAACACAGTAACGAACAACTTTGCTATATGCTGAAGAGATCAACCAGCAGCAAAACAAACAAGTGATATGAACTACATGATTTTTTTTCAATTTCACATGATGTGAATGGCATGGCATCACATCAACCAATAAGCAAAAGATAAATGTGTTTTCTTATATCCATAGTGTAAAGGCATGATATTACCTGCACCTGCAGCATAGACACTTTCGAGTGGATAATATTGAGCTATGTTGTTAGTTACGCCAAGTTTCATGAACTGCAATGATTCAAGCTGGATCGTGAATAAGCCCATAATTGTCCACAGGAGCACAACATTATTGTCCTCAGCAAATGCTAGTATCATAGGCAAATGTCGCTTCTCCTTCGAATTCATGGAAAGTAGCTTGTCCAGTTCAATAGTTTTTCCCAGCACCCATGAAGCAACGTCATCGCAATCGGTCTTCCTCTTCCATAGTTGGGCGCTCAAGCGTGACAGATAAATGAAACCAACGCCACCACCCTCCGCCCGCATAACCGAGAAGTTGCAATCGCCCCTGGCAAGCCATACTATCAGAAAGCAACCAGTAAAGGGAATCCCCAACTAGAACACCAGGACATAACTTATTGATCCTAGGGCAGAGTTGGGTCACAGAACTCGAAGCCTTGGATTGAAGCGGTGTTGACATGAGATTACCCCATTCACCAGTCTCCGACGAGTAAACACAGGTGATTGCCCGTGTATGTTGTTGGTTTGTCTCTGTGTCTACCAAGACAACCTGGAAGTGTTGGATGTCGCGCGAAGCACCGTCCCATTGATCCGCATCTTCTTTGCATCGAACCCCGGGGGAGCGACAATGCGGTGCAGTTCGCCGGTGACGGGGTCCCACACCAGGACCTGGAGCCGCGTCACCTGGAACATGAGTACGAGACCATGGCGGCATCCAAGGGTTAGGATGTGGCCGTCGACCGGCAAGCAGAAGCGGCCATCCGAGACACGATTGGGGGGATCCATGGTTGGTATGAAGGCGAGAGAGAGGAAGAACCCGAGGAGAGGAGGGTTGCGGCGGTGGTGGAGGCGGAAGCGGCGGGAGAAGCCGTGGTCGGAGATGAGGCTGCGCCAGCGCTTGGAGACGAGGGAGGCGCGAGGGAGGGAGGACGGATCTGGCGGGAGGCGGAGGAGGATCTCGGAGAGGAGGTTGTCGTCCTCCAGCGGCGGGGCCGCCGCCGGCGAGGGTGGGCTGCGGCTACTCATCTCGCCCAGGTCACAGCTCATGGGGAAAGTGTTTTTTTTTTTAGACAATCATGGGGAAAGTGGTGGAGTCGAATCCCACGATGTGGAGTGGAGAGAGAGCCCACCCTGAAGCCTGAAGAGTCACGCTGACAGTGAGATTGAAGCCCAAAACTCCTTTCGTCTCAGGAGAGCCCACACGAGCGAAAGTAAAAGAAAGCCCACCGCACGTAACAGTATACGCAGATCTTTTTTTTTGTCTAAAAGAAAAGGATGTTCTTTTTAAATCACAGATTTTTTTTCTAACTTAACTGTATACGCAGATTCAAATGTATCAACTACGGAACAAAAATATGCGTAAAGAGCTGCAGATTTACAGACAGCTTTACATATCCACAGAACAACAGGAACCAACAAAAATAGAAAGATTCAACGGTGCCAGATCGATGTTCATTCCTATTTTTTCAAAAAAAAAATGATTTAGCTTTTTCGAAAAGGGGCGAAATCTTTGGGAGAAGCCAGGCAAAAACCAAACCTACAACCCAACCACACTATCCGAGCTAGACAGGGGGCACCACAAACCGGCACGGCCAGATGATCACAAACTCGACACATTCAAAGAAGAAAACAAAAAGGAGATACTACAAAGCGCCATCATTATTGCTCACAACGTCATGGTGCAGCAGTTCCGACTTCATGAGGGCATCTACAATGGAGACATCACCCTCCGAGCCTACATGGATCTGCGGAACCACTAGGTTGAAGCTACCCATTGGCCATGCCCTGATGGACAAACACCGATAAAACTTTTCATCATGGATGCAACAAGCCATGCTGTCCTAACCACGCACCAACGGCAAACAACTCTAATTTGATGATAGTTTTGAAGCAAAGTTATACAAATGTTGTGACAGTCTAATACTTCCCTGTATCAAAAAACGTCTTATATTTTGATACAGAGGGAGTATGTTGCAACATGTTCGTCCATCACAATGTTAGCGTCACCGGCTAGATAATGCCACATCATCTCTGACTCAAGTGCGACACAACTAAAAGATTCCTTTACTGTACATAAACAAAAGACACACATCATTGAATCATTCAATCACAACATCTCAAATAAAAAAGAAAAAGGAATAAGTTTCAGCAGCAAAAAAACGAAAAAAGCCCTGTCCCCACCCTTATCGAGTCGCCATCAAGTAGCAACAGTCAGCCAGTTACAAGACAACGTGTGACAGCCAGAACCATATACGTTCAACACACACACAACGGGACATCAGCGGAAATTTGATGTTGAAATGCCCCCGCTTTGATACAACGAGAAATAGTGATCAGGGGCTGAACACGCACACAAAACGCAAGGAAGATGAGTTGACAGTTGCACGTACCGGCCTCGACGTGCAAGCATTAAGCAAACAAATCCCAATATTCTACTCCCTCCATCCCAAAATAAGTACAAAGTTGAATCATTTATTTTAGAATGGACGGAGTAATTAATTACGTTCAGAATAATATTTTAATTTATTGAAGCAAACCACAGTCGTCATGCAACGGGATAATTGTGTACACAAAAATTCCTACAAAGTCCACTTCACAGTTCACTGGTCCATGGTACACAAAAGGTCAATTTCTATGAGCACACAAATTGGAATAACCTGCACCAAACAGGCGATTTCTGCGTCTCAGCCACCACCCAACAGAATGTAAATCAAGATACCTGCAGAGCTATCGATGTCATCAGACAAACCAGTTTGTACTATTCATCCAGAAGAAAAACTAAGTTACACCACCCAACAGAATGTAAATCAAGATACCTGCAGAGCTATCGATGTCATCAGACAAACCAGTTTGTACTATTCATCCAGAAGAAGAACTAAGTTACACCACTCAAGGTGAAAACATTAGCTTCGCCAGTGCGAAAACTGGACAAAAAAGCTCAAGTTGAAACATCTCAGTTAGTGGACAACATCAATAGGATAGTAAATTGTAGGGGCACAGCTTCAACTTCTTTGTTTTACCGGATTTTTGTTCAGCTTGTGAAGAAAATTGAGCATGAAAGCTTCATTTGAACTGTCAGGTAAATAATACCCAGACCATCTTTATCCTTTGGTTTGCAAACCATTGTCCAAGCCGCAAGAGATTTTCAGCGGCCCATGGTTTTGGAGGCCCCAGAGAATGGTGGTGAGCGCGATGGGTATTTTCTTTTACTCCAAGATGGAGTAAACCCATGAAGTAGGTGGAAAGGGCACTTAAGGCAGACTTAACAACCTGAATTTGCCTCCTTGATAGAGGAAGCTGGAGCATCAAGAAAGGCAGCACCCAATGTGGCTCATCAATGGTTTGAAGACACAGAATGTGAGAGTGAGACAGGCTCATAGGAAGCCCAAGATAGGCAAGGCAAAGGATCCCGCCTTACGACCAAATTGCCCAGCAAATGACTAGATGCTGTCATTGTCAACGCTGATTGGCAGAATACAGGACTTGTGGTAATTCACCCTCAGACAAACATTTCCAGGAGCCCTTTGAGAAAAAAAAGCAATGATTGGGAAGAAACTTGCATGATGGGAAGCTAGAAGAGAAGCCCGTGGGTGCAACAATGTTAAGTTGATTATGCATTGGAGAAGACCGGGCACAATAATAACGAGGATGGGGGTGGAGGGGGGGGGGGTACATTCCAATTCATAACCAGCAATGAAAGGCGACAAAAAAAACTGTGTGTTTGAGTTCAGAAGAACCACGCGGCATACGTTGTGAGCAACCCAAATTGATAAGAACAAAAAAGTATTTGAGTCTAGAACCGTGTCTTTTTTTGGCTTTCGCATGCGAGACTCCAAGCTTGTTGAACCACCTCGATGAAGCCTAGGTGCTCAACCCAAAAGTTCTTAAGTGGAAGATGTTTGCTTTAGGTACTTTAGCCTCAATGGACAAGATGTAATGGATGTGATCCAAGCTGAATCTAGAAAGTGGTTTACCAATGGTGTTAGGGAAGCCTGGTCCAGGCACTCGAGGTAAAAAAAACTATGTACTACTCCCTCCGTTGCAAAATACTCCCTCCGTTCCAAAATACTCCCTCCGTTCATAAATATAAGTCTTTGTAGAGATTTCAATTTAGACTACATACGGATGCATATAGACGTAGTTTGGAGTGTAGATTCACTCATTTTGCTCCATATGTAGTCCATATTGGAATCTCTAGAAAGACTTATATTTAGGAACAGAGGGGGTAAGTGTAATGGTTTTAGTTCGAACTCTAACTAAAACCACGACACTTATTATGGAATGGAGGGAGCAGTATTTTTGAATTTATTCCTTGTTTTGTCAAAAATGAAACTATAAACCTTTTTCTCGAGAAAACACAAGAGAGCTTGCATTTCATTGCATTGAAAAGAGAGTTGTGGACTTGTGGTTACACTCCTCCTAGGAGGCGGTTACAATTTCTAAATCAATGGACATCCCACGTTTGGGGAGTGATGGCTCTAAGCCCTAGAGTACTAGCGCTTGCCCAAAGGGCGACCTCTTCCTTAATCTTCGTAAGCAGGGTGTTCACCGATGGGCATGCTCCATTGATAACGCAGTCATTGCGGTGTTTCCAAATCATCCAGGGGATTTGGAGGGTCATGGAGCCAAGGCCTTTGTCGATTGCCACCAGTCCAGGAGCGAGGGCTCGTTGTCTGGCAAGGTGCATGGGATCCGTAGCCAGCATAGCACTTCATGCCAGATCTGCCGGGCGAAGGGGCGGGCGACAATAAGGTCGTGCACGGTCTCAGGAGCCTGGTCGTAGAGAGGGCATCGGACGGGGTGTTGTAGGCCACGGCGAACAGGGCGGTCTGCGGTCCAGCATCTGTCGAGTTGGGCAAGCCCCTGGAAAAAGCGGACGCGCGGCGGCGCCCAGTTTCACCCGGTGAAGGTGGTGGTGTAGGCGCCGTTTGCAGTCCATCTCCAGGTGAGGCGATCTGGCTTGCAGAGAGGGT
Organism: Triticum dicoccoides; assembly: GCF_002162155.2. Lineage (NCBI taxonomy): Eukaryota > Viridiplantae > Streptophyta > Magnoliopsida > Poales > Poaceae > Triticum > Triticum dicoccoides. The sequence continues at coordinate 82,461,637 of NC_041391.1, forward strand.
CATGTCGTCGATCATGTGCCAAAGTTGGTGGTATTGCCCGATCTCGTGGATGCCCATAGTGCCCTAGATGTCCTGCGCCCAGTGGTGCCTCCAACCCCTCCGCGAATGTCCTGGTCTTGCAACGACACTTGGGGATGCATGCGTACAGAAGCGGAGCGATCTCGCGGATGGAACGTCCAGCAATCCAATGATCCTCCCAAAAAAGGGCCTCCGTGCCATTCCCAAGCTGCATGGTGGTGGAGGCGAAGAAGAATGCATGCTCCTCGGTGGATAATTGTAGGTCGAGGCCCGCACATGCTCTAGTGGTGTTCGTGCAACTGAACCAGAGCCACCAGATGCGCACCGCGAGGCTAGTGTGCGCGAGGTCGCCGACGCCAAGGCCACCAAGGGAGATCGAACAAGCAACCCGTTGCCAGTTGACGTGGCAGTGCCCGTCGTTTGCTTCCGCACGCCCGGCCCAAAGGAAGCCTCACTGGATCTTCTCGAGCGCCTTGATGGTCTTCTTGGGGGGTGCCAGTGCTAGCAGCCGATGGATCAGGATCGCACTGAGGACGGCTTCCACAAACGCGAGGCGGCCAGCCTTGTTCATGAGGTGTGCCTTCCAGCAAGGGAGCACGCAGGCAATTTTGTCGATGACGGGCTGTAGCTGGGCAGCGGATGGCTGGCACAGCGTCAGAGGGATGCCCAGGTAGGTAATAGGCAGCTCGACAATGGGGCAGCCCAGCAAGTCGACAACGGGCACGGCCTCATCCACATTGTTGCGAATCAAGGTGGTTGTGCTCTTCGAGAAGTTGACCTAGAGGCCGAAGGCGTGCCCAAATAGCTGCAAGATGCTCTTGACGGCGAAGATATCACTCGAAGTGGGGTGATAGAAGAGGATCATGTTGTCCACATAAAGGGAGACCGATGGCATCAGGCGCCGGGGCTGTAGTCGTTGTAGAACGCCCAGCTCGGTGGCGCGGCGGAATAGACAGCCTAGCGTGTCGACTGCGAGCACGAAGAGCAGGGGGATAGCAGATCGCCCTGGCGAAACCCACACCTGTGCCAAATTGCTAGGCATGGTTCTCCCTTGATGAGCACCTTGGTGCTTGCCGAGGAGGATAAGATGGCCAACCAATCTAGGAACCTCGTGCCAAAGTTGTATTGGCGAAGGGCGTCGAACAGGAATGGCCATCTGATCGAGAGAACGACGTGTGCTAGGTCCAGCTTTAGGAGCACACGTGGGCGCCAAGCTAATGTAGCAGGCGAGCAGACTGGCGCACGAGGATACAATTGTCGTGTAGACTGCGTCCTAGGATGAAGGCATTCTTGCTTGCGCTGATAAGGGGGTTGAACTTGGGTGCAAGGCAAAGCAATAGAACCTTGGCCACTAGTAGAAAAGGGGGCATTGGTCCAGGCCGGGCCAGCCCATTAGTCCCGATTCAATCCAGAACCGGGACCAATGGGGGCATTGGACCCGGTTCGTTAGCCCCGGGGGCCGGCCGGGCCACGTGGGCCATTGGTCCCGGTTCGTCTGGACCTTTTGGTCCCGGTTGGTGGAACGAACCGGGACCAATGTGCCTTGCTCCTGGCCCACCACCATTGGTCCCGGTTGGTGGCCTGAACCGGGACCAAAGGCTTCCCTTTAGTCCCAGTTCTTGCCACGAACCGGGACCATTTAATTGCCTATATATACCCCTCGCCCGCGAGCAGAGCACTCTCACTGCTCTGTTTTTGGTGGCCGGCGAGGAGAGAGCTTTGTGGTGCTCTAGCTCACCTCCTATGCACACGAGGTGTTCGATGGAATGCCCGAGCCACACTACTCAAGCTTTCTCCTCTCCAATCTCGACCTCCAAGCTCCATTTTCCTCAATATTTGTCTAGGTTTAGCAGTCTGTCACGTCCCGTCCCCGTCTTCACCGCCGTCGATCGCCCGCGCCGATCTCGTAGCCGGCACCACCGTGGTGAGCCTCTTGTTCTTATCTTCTTTCTGAAAGGAAAAAAATTCTTACTTGTATGTTTATATAGATACTTGTATAATTTTCTTACTTTTATTATTGCATCTTATATAGTGCGATGGTTTTGGTATCCGCCCCCGTCGGCCCTCGTCCTGTCTATGATTCGGATGTGGTATATATTATCTTTTCATAACTATTGGTTCATCTATTGTTTATGACAATTATGCCGACCAAGGTGACATAGATTTTATTTATCTAGGAGGTTGTTGAACCATAAATTCCAACCGACCCTATTGTTGAGAGGTTAAATTTAGTTGAAAAAGAAAACAATTTCTTGAAGGAAAAAATTAGAAAAATTGAGGAGGAGAAGATGATATTGGAGTTGCATGTTGCGGATGTCGTGAATGATCACAAGATCAAGATGGATGCAATGCACTTGAAGATTAGAAAATATGTCATTCATACCAAGGCTTGGTATCATTATGTTGTTGGATCAGTTGTTACATTGGTTGCGATTATGATCGCATTTGTTTTCGCATTGAAATGTTTTACATAGTTTCAATGTATGGTTTAATAATTTAGATGCTTTGCAGAGCTTTATGTTGTTAGATGAGAACTATGTATGTACTTTGGTTTTAATGTGATGATGAACTTCTATTAATTTGGTCACTTAATTATCTAATCATGATGTTCTGTAATGATTTTTGACACACTTAATTATATATAATGCACGCAGATGAACCGGCAATGGATGTACGGTTCAAGACACACCTCCGAGTACATTAAGGGCGTGCATGAATTTCTCGAAGTGGCTGAGGCAAACAAGCAAAATGGTTTTATGTGTTGTCCATGCCCTATATGTGGGATTACGAAGTCTTACTCTGGCTGGAAAATCCTTCACACCCACCTACTTTACAAGGGTTTCATGCCACACTATAATGTTTGGACGAGGCACAAAGAAATAGGGGTTATGATGGAAGATGGCGAAGAAGAAAAGTACGATGACAACTATGTGCCCCCTGAATACGGTGATGCTACTGAAGATTAAGAGGAACCAGACGATGTGCATGATGATGCTGCAACAGGCGAAGCTGCTGAAGATCAAGAGGAACCAGACGATGTGCCCGATGATGATGATCTCCGCCGGGTCATTGTCGATGCAAGGACGTAATGCGAAAGTCAAAAGGAGAAGCTGAAGTTCGATCGCATGTTAGAGGACCACAAAAAAGGGTTGAACCCCAATTGCGAAGATGGCAACACAAAGCTCGGTACCGTACTGGAATTGCTGCAGTGGAAGGCAAAGAATGTTGTGTCTGACAAAGGATTTGAGAAGCTACTGAAAATATTGAAGAAGAAGCTTCCAAAGGATAACGAATTGCCCAACAGTACATATGCAGCAAAGAAGGTCGTATGCCCTCTAGGATTGGAGGTGCAGAAGATACATGCATGCCCTAATGACTGCATCCTCTACCGCGGTGCGCACAAGGATCATTACGGTATAAGATCAGACGAGATGACCCTGGTGATGTTGACGGCGAGCCCCCCAGGAAGAGGGTTCCTGCGTAGGTGATGTGGTATGCTCCTATAATACCACGGTTGAAACGTTTGTTCAGAAACGGAGAGTATGCCAAGTTGATTCGATGGTAGAGTGAGGACCGTAAGAAAGACGGGAAGTTGAGAGCACCCGCTGACGGGTCGCAGTGGAGAAAAATCGAGAGAAAGTACTGGGATGAGTTTGCAAGTGACCCAAGGAACGTATGGTTTTCTTTAAGTGCAGATGGCATTAATCCTTTCGAGGAGCAGAGCAACAATCGCAGCACCTGGCCCGTGACTCTAAGTATGTATAACCTTCCTCCTTGGATGTGCATAAAGTGGAAGTTCATTATGATGTCAGTTCTCATCCAAGGCCCTAAGCAACCCGGCAACGACATTGATGTGTACCTAAGGCCATTAGTTGAAGAACTTTTACAGCTATGGAATGGAAACGGTGTACGTACGTGGGATGAGCACAAACAGGATGAATTTCACCTAAAGGCGTTGTTGTTCGTGACCATCAACGATTGGTCCGCTCTCAGTAACCTTTCATGACAGACAAACAACGGATACCACGCATGCACGCACTGTTTACTTGACACTGATAGTATATACCTGGGAAGCTGCAGGAAGAATGTGTACCTGGGCCATCGTCGATTTCTTCCGACCAACCATCAATGTCGAAAGAAAGGCAAGCATTTCAAAGGCGAGGCAGATCACCGGAGGAAGCCCGCCATGCGTACCGGTGATCACGTACTTGCTATGGTCAATGATTTACACGTAATCTTTGGAAAGGGTCCCGGCGGACTAGCTGTTCCGAGTAACGCTGGGGGACACGCACCCATGTGGAAGAAGAAATCTATATTTTGGGACCTACCCTACTGGAAAGACCTAAAGGTCCGCTCTTCGATCGACGTGATGCACGTGACGAAGAACCTTTGCGTGAACCTGCTAGGCTTCTTGGGCGTGTATGGAAAGACAAAAGATACATCTGAGGCACGGAAGGACCTGCAACGTTTGCACGAAAAAGACGGCATGCCTCCAAAGCAGTATGAAGGTCCTGCTAGCTATGCTCTAACCAAAGAAGAGAAGGAAATCTTCTTTGAATGTCTGCTTAGTATGAAGGTCCCAACTGGCTTCTCGTCGAATATAAAAGGAATAATAAATATGTCAGAGAAAAAGTTTCAGAACCTAAAGTCTCATGACTGTCACGTGATTATGACGCAACTGCTTCCGGTTGCATTGAGGGGGCTTCTACCGGAAAACGTCCGATTAGCCGTTGTGAAGCTATGTGCATTCCTCAATGCAATCTCTCAGAAGGTGATCAATCCGGAAATCATACCAAGGCTAAGGAGTGATGTGGTGCAATGTCTTGTCAGTTTCAAGCTGGTGTTCCCACCATCCTTCTTCAATATCATGACACACGTCCTAGTTCATCTAGTTGACGAGATTGTCATTCTGGGCCCCGTATTTCTACACAATATGTACCCCTTTGAGAGGTTCATGGGAGTCTTAAATAAATATGTCTGTAACCGCGCTAGGCCGGAAGGAAGCATCTCCATGGACCATGAAACAGAGGATGTCATCGGGTTTTGTGTTGACTTCATTCCTGGCCTTAAGAAGATAGGTCTCCCTCAATCGCGGTATGAGGGGAGACTGACTGGAAAAGGCACGCTTGAAAGGGACTCAATAATATGCAGGAACGGATATTCTTGGTCTCAAGCATGCTACACAGTTCTACAGAACTCTACCTTGGTGACCCCGTATGTCGATGAACACAAGAACAGTCTGCGCTCCAAACACCCGGAGCAGTGCGACGACTGGATTACATGTGAACACATCAGGACTTTCAGCAGTTGGTTGGAAGCACGTCTCAGAGGTGACAACACTGTTTGTGATGAGCTATACTTGTTGTCCAGGGGACCATCTTTGACTGCTACGATTTGGAAAGGATACTAGATAAATGGGAATACATTTTACACGATTGACCAAGATAAAAAGAGCACCAACCAAAACAGCGGTGTCCGCTTTGATGCAACAACCGAGAGGGGAAAGGACACATATTATGGTTACATAGTGGACATATGGGAACTTGACTACGGACATGATTTTAAGGTCCCCTTGTTTAAGTGCAAATGGGTCAATCTGTCAGGAGGCGGGGTACAAGTAGACCTATAGTACGGAATGACAACAGTGGATCTGAAAAATCTTGGGTACACTGACGAACCGTTCGTCCTAGCCAATGATGTGGCACAGGTTATCTATGTGAAGGACATGTCTACCAGACCGAAAAAAGAAAAGATAAGGAAGCGAATACATCATACGATGAGCCAAAGCACCACATAGTTCTTTCAAGAAAAAGGGACATTGTGGGAGTGGAGGGCAAGACAGACATGTCTGAAGATTATGAAAAGTTTCATGAAATTCCTCCCTTTAAAGTCAAGGCTGACCCCAGTATCCTGATAAACGATGAAGATTATCCATGGTTACGGCGCAATAAGCAAATGACACAAGCGAAGAAAAAGTGAAGACTTTCTCCCGCAACTATTATGGTGATACCATGCCAACTTTGTAACAGACGAAATTATGATACCATGCCAACTTTCAACTTTCAACTTTTTTAGAGTTCATTTAAAATGCTTTAATGTCTTATGGTTCGTCCCTCGTGATACCATGCCAACTTTCAACTTTCTACTTTTTCAGAGTTCATTTGAAATGCTTTAGTGCAGAAAGAATTAAAAAATAAAGCAAAAAAAAGAAAATAAATAATGCAGAAAACAAAACAAAAAATCTGGGAAAAAATAAAAATAGCAACAATAAGTATTTTGTTGTAAGTAGAAACAAAATAAAATAAATAAAGCACGAAACAAAACAAAAAAACAAAAAAAAGGGTTTCCAAATTTGAGAACTAATGGCACTAACAGAAAGTTTATAATTTTTCTAAAACTAAAAGCAAAAAGAATTGAAAAATAAAGCAAAAAAGCAAAAGAAAATAAATAATGCAAAAAACAAAACAAAAAATATGGGAAAAAATAAAAATAGCAGCAATAAGTAAAGAAAAAAAAGTGCCTCCTACTGGCCCCCCACGGCCTGAATACGACTAGAAACCCACCATGGGCCAGGATTCAGGCCCGCAGGTGGCCCAGTAGGCCCATCAGGCAAAGCAATAGTAAGTAGGCCCGTAAGCCTGCAGTGGAGAGGAGCTCGAGAGGGGTGCGGCAGTGAGGCTTATAAACCACTGCGCGCCCCTCTTAGCTAGCGAGGTGGGACTAAACTTTCGTGCCGCACCGTGCCAGCACATGACCATTGGTCCCGGTTGGAGGCACCAACCGGGACTAAAGGGGGGCATTGGTCCCG
>NC_041391.1:82469145-82478680 GCF_002162155.2 Triticum dicoccoides
CGCCCGCCGTGCCCCGCCACCCCCCTGTGAGCACCTGCCTCGCTCCCGCCGCCCCTGCCCTGCGCGGCCGCTGCGCGCCGCCCTTTCTTGCGCGGCCGCCGCGTCGCCGCCCCTGCCCTGCATTTTTTTGTATATGTGTATATATGCAATTTTTTGTGTATATGTGTATATATGTGTTTGTATGTGTATATATGTGTATTTTTTTGTGTATATGTGTATATATGTATGTTTATGTATGTGTACATACTAACAACCTAAATATAATGTTCATAACATTTTTTTGTTTATGTATGTTTTTTAATATATGTATTAATTTTTTATTTAGGTTGTTAATTAGTATTAGGTTTTAGGTTAGTGCATTTTAGTAGTAAAGAGGAGAAGAAGAAAGGAATAGAGGAGAAGAAGAAAAAAGAGTAGATATATTCTACTCTTTTTTCATATATCTACTCTTTTTTCTTCTTCTCCTCTATTCCTTTCTTCTTCTCCTCTTTTTTTTCTTCTTTTTTTTCTTTGATCTTCTCCTCTGTCGTCGTCGACATACCCCCCCAGCCCTCTCGCTCGACCAAAACTCTCGAGGACTCCCAAACCCTAGAGAAAAAACGATGTTGGTTACCCCCTCCCGCTGCACGCCCCTACCCGACAAACTCTCTTGAGGCCACCCAAGTTTACCAAGTTAAAAGAGCATTGTCGTCGAGGCCACCCCAAACCCTTGAAGCGTTGTCGTCGGGGCCACCCCAAACCCTTGAAGCATTTTTTTTGTTTATATATGTTTTTTAATATATGTATTAATTTTTTATTTAGGTTGTTAGTATTAGGTTTTAGGTTAGTGCATTTTAGTTTAGTGTAGAGGAAAAAGTAAAATAAGAAGAGGAAAAAAGAAGAAAAAGAAGAGGAGAAGAAGAAAGGAATAGAGGAGAAGAAGAAAAAATAAAATATTTTCTATTTTTTCTTCTTTTCCTCTATTCCTTTCTTCTTCTCCCTTTTTTTTTCTTTTCTTTTCTTTGATCTTCTCCTCTGTCGTCGTCGATATACCCCCCCTCGGCCCTCTCGCTCGACCAAAACTCTTGAGGACACCCAAACCCTAGAGAAAAAACGATGTTGGTCTCTACCCCCTCCCGCTGCGCCCCTACCCGACGAACTCTCTTGAGGCCACCCAAATTTACCAAGTTAAAAGAGCGTTGTCATCGAGGCCACCCCAAACCCTTGAAGCGTTGTGTCGAGGCCACCCCAAACCCTAGAGAAGCAGCGCCGAGGCCACTAATTAACATGATTCCTTATTGTGATTAGCTAGCTAGTTCTACGTTTGCCACTAATATATATCCATCTATACCATGCATGTTTGAATAATAATTGACATGTTGTAAATATTTGTAGAAACTATGGAGCACTACCGAGACGAAGCAACATAAGAGATGTTGGGGGAGATAATCGCAAAAGGAACTGATGTCGTTGCGTCATTTTTCATCGACATCGTTCGTCAGGAAGGACTGGGTGAAGAAGAGGGCTATGTTCATGATGGCTTCAGCCCATTAATGCCGGTACAAGAAGAGGGCTATGTTCATGATGGATCCGGTGACACAATAGAGGTACAAGAAGGAGACCGTGCTGACTGCTCCGGTGACCGAACCGAGTCCGGTCAGGTATATATATATTAGTTAAGCCCGTGCTGACTAGTTAATTGATGCATCCATTGTTTTGGTATATGTACACATATTAATTACTCTCGTCTTTCTTCCTTTTAATTTCTAGCCCTCCGAATCGAGCACAACTTCGGTAAGGAGACGAGGCCCGAAGAAAAAGTTGAGCTCGGATGAAAGGTTTGAGATCAGAGAAATCACGCCCGACGGCGAACCGATTGAACCCATCCGGACAAAGAACGCATTTTCTTTTCAGTGCGGGGTTCTTGTTAGGGACAAGATCCCGATCAGCATCCAGCAATGGTATAAGCCTAAGGACGACCCTGAGGTGTCTTATGTCAATGATATGCAGAAAGAAGATCTTTGGACTCAGCTGACGGCAAATTTCACCCTACCGCCAGAGGAGGATCCGAAGAAGCCAGTTAAAGAGCAATTAATCAAGTCTTGTGCTCTTAAGAAGATGGCAACCCTATTCAGGAGGTGGAGGAAAGAGCTGAACAAGTTTGTCGACAAAAAAAAGACACCAGAATTCATCGGCAAATATGAGAAGATCAAAGATCATTGGCCCGCATTTGTGGCACACAAGACATCGGAAAAGAGTAAGAAGATGTCGGCGACAAACAAGCAAAATGCCGCGAAGAAGAAGCTTCACCATCGCACGGGGTCAGGTGGCTACCTTCAAGCCCGGCCTAAGTGGTCCAAGGCTGAGAATGATCTGCTTGAAAAAGGGATCAAACCAGAGACAATGAGATGGCCAGACCATTGCCGGACTTGGTTCTTCGGGTCTGGCGGAACCTTGGACCCTGTAACAGGGTTTTGCCAGTGGACGGACGAGCAACTGGAAATACTGGTCAAGAACCTTCGACACTATATCAATGCAGCGCAGAAAGGGACGTTCCTTCCAAACAGGGAGAAGGATGAGCTCACAATGGCCCTCGGGAATCCTGAGCACCCTGGATGGACATGAGGCACGCCAGGCTCCATTCCATGGAAGATTGGTTTTTCGGATGCAGGGGGTTACAAAACCCACGAGAGGAGGAAGAAACTGGAGCAGGGCCAACTGCAGGCGCTGCACGAAAGGGTAATGGGGCTAGAAGAACGAGAAGAGGAACGAGAAGCAGCAGATCGCAGCAAACGACCTGCCGAAGCTTCCCCCGAAGCTACCCCGCCATCTCAGCGAAGAAGCAGCGTGACTTCCACCGAGCTGCTTCAGCCGGAGCATGTCTTGACGGCTCCTGCCAGCTATCCCGTGGATGCTATCACGGAGTCTCAACATTGCCACATTATGGCGCGATGGATGAATTTGAAGGTCAAGGCGGCTGTTGGCTCTGTTTATCCTACTGGATCCGGAGCAATTTATCATTGCCAGTCGATTCCAGAAGGATATGCTAAGGTGATGGTGGATGAAATAACGGAGGGATTTGAGGACCTCCTGCTTACCACCCTACCGGTGAAGGGAGACTAGGCTGAGTTCTGCTCTGAAGACTCCATGCCTATGGCGGAAGGAGCTCATCAACCTTCCGAACTGGACGCCTCCGCCTCCTCCTCCTCCTCCGGCGAGTCAGGGCACTCCGCCTCCTCCACCGCCTCCTCCTCCAGCGAGTGACGATCAGGGCACGCGTGGCGGCACTCCACCTCCTTCTCCGGCGCGTGGCGGCACTCCGCCTCCTTCTCCGCCTGCGCCGGCGCTCCCGAGCAGCCAGCAGCCTCCTCCTTCTCCACCTCGCCAGCAAGGGCGAAGAGACCCGCCGCCGCCCCGGCTGCTCCGGCGCGTCGTACTCCTTCTCCTCTGCCTCGTAAGCAAGCACGAAAGAAGACAGACGCCGCAGCCGCTCCGTCTGCTCCGGCGTCTAGCAGCACAACCAGAGGCGGGAGGCAATACAGATACGGTCCACCTCTCAAGCCTCTAGAGAAGTTCCCGTACGAGAGGACCGAGGAGGAAAATGATATGATCGTGCGGACCCACGTGAAGGAGTTCTTTGAAGGGGTGAAAGCAAAGAGACATCCACCTCCAGAGGAGAAGGTAGATCTGGTGAAAGCAAAGCGCACTCTCGATGCCCTGAGGAAACCGGCAAAGTCTTCGTCGAGAACCAACTATGAGCGCATTACTGAACAGACATATCTCCAAGCGGAGCGGTCAGGAAGTACTGTTAGACATCTAAGGTCAAGAGAATGAGCAGCTGCGAAAAAAAATGACCAGTTCGGTGAACAAGCAAACCAATCGTGCCCCCCGCTCAATGTGTCTAGCGGCAACATCATCGCTAATGCTCCGGGGACGGTGACCGGTTATGGCAATCTTGAAGATTACCTGCCTGACGATCAACTTCCTGATTTCTTGGAGGTGGACGAACACAGATACGAGTACGGGAAGCCTCTCGTCAAAGATGAAAAATCTCTGACAACAATGATGCGAAGATTCCATAGTTGGTACATGAAAACCTGCAGAGAGTCTGTGGGGACGAATGCTTTGTATCTGAATATTAAAGAGGAGCACGACCTCGTTGCAACTGATCTGTTGACTGTTCCATTTGATGAGTTCTTCGCGTTCTTCAATCAAAAGGCCCTCGATAAACTAATGGTCTTTTGCTACTGTCTGTAAGTACTATTTCTGTCATTAAGTCTCTATATATAGCTCTGCTCTTTCATTTCATATATTTATAATTAATTATCCTCAATATATTATGCAGATTGAAGATCGTCGAGTGCAAAAAACAAGAAATTTATGATATTGGGTTCATTAACACAAATATCATAGATGAATTTCTGGTTAAAAAGGATGTCAAAGAGGCCGAGGACAACTTGCTACAATCGTTGATCAAAAATCAAAACAAAGATACCATACTCTTTCCTTACAACGGCAAGTGAGTGTTACTGTCGTGTGCATATTCGGTTTCCCTTATTACTCGAGCAAGGTTATAGTAATGTAATTGATGAGTTATGCATGCGTGCGCAGGTACCACTATGTTCTTCTGGAGATTAAGCTTGAGCGGGGACTAGTAACCGTCTTAGACTCGAAACGGAAAGATCCCGAACCTATGCGGACATGACTGAATTGCTCAACAAGTAAGTTCAATCGATCATTATCGCACCATATCGCAACTTTTTGTTCATTTCCTGATATCTCAAGTAATAATAATTATTTTCTTTGTCTTGCAGGGTTTGGAAACAGTTCACCGCAGAAGCTCCGGGACTGCCGAAGGAGCTGCGATATACATACCCGAAAGTAAGTACTACTGGCTAGCTAGTTGCACGCATCTTCCGTTGATTCTATAGCTATACTTTCATCAATGCCATTTATAATGCTTCATTATCAGTTTGATTGACCTCTATTTCTCGTAAAGTGCTTGTGGCAGGAACAAGGGAATGATTTCTGTGGATATTACGTGTGCGAGTTCATCCACAACGCGACTTTGAAAAACAAGCGGGGCTACTCTAAAAGACAATATGAAGTGCGTAAGCAATAATATTCACAATTTCATTTTATTACACCATCATTTCTGTTGAGTTTCATTCATATATATGTATTAATTAACCCCCTTCTTCAAATTAGACGTGGCAGATGCGAAATGAACTCCTAGAACCAGATCGCATGAAAGCAATTTAAGAGGAATTGGCGGGATTCTTTCTTGACCACGTCATCAATAAAGCCGGAGAATACCATGTGGAAGTTGATTTCAATTGCTAGAGGATTGTAATTAAGAGATCTTATACATATTGTACATGTATGTAGCCAGTAGCGTCGGATACATGATACGAAAACTTGTTGTTCAACCAATCTCTCGGAGAAGGAGAGGTTGATCGATCACTTCTCTCGGTATGCATGACGAACTTCTGTACTCAATGGTTCTCTCGATCACTTATGTATATAGTACGTAGCGTCGACCAAGCACGGACATAAGAAAGGACACTTCTCTCTATTAATTAGCTAGCTAACACAATATATCAAACACCTAAAATTAACCCACCAAAACCCCCAACCCCCCCAGCCACTGGAATGCTGACGCGTGGATGCCTTTTGGTCCCGGTTGGTGCCACCAACCGGGACCAAAGGCCCCCTGACTGGGCTCGGCGCACAGGGCCACGTGGAGGCACATTGGTCCCGGTTTGTGTTTGAACGGGACTAATGGGTGGAGGTATTAGTAACGACCCATTAGTCCTGGTTCATGAACCGGGACTAAAGGCCCTTACGAACCGGGACTATTAGGTGTTTTTCTACTAGTGGGCGAAGATCTTGGCAACCAAGTGGATGAGGCTTATGGGCCTGAAGTCGCCAAGGGCGTGGGCGTCCGCGCGCTTGGGGAGCAAGGTGAGTAGCACCTGGTTAAGGCAGTTGAAACCGCGGCCTCGCAGCTCGTAGAGCTGGCGGAACACGTCGACGAAGTCCTGTCGGACGATGGGCCAGCACGCGCAAGAACACGGCAGTGAAGCCGTCAGAGTCAGGGCTTTGTGTGCGGGGAGCTGTTTAACCGCCTGCCAAACTTCCTCGACGTCAAAAGGGGCATCTGGGTCCTCCGAGTTGGCAGGAGTGATGAGCTCTGAGAGGTCAAGGGCGCGGGCCGGGGCGCCTCCGAGCCCAGGAGCGCGTCGAAATGCGCGTAGGTCGCGACTGCCATGTCCAAGGACCGAGGGGTCATTGATCACCTCCTCGTCGACTAGGAGGGCGTGGATCATGTTCTTTTGGTGCCGATACGTGCACTGTCAATGAAAGAACAACGTGTTTGCTCACCGTCCTTAAGGGATGTGAGGCGGGCGCGTTGCCGGACGATGGTGCGCTCAAGGGAAGCGAGGCCGAGATATGATGCCTTGATTTGTCGGCACAGCCAGTCTTCGTGCAGGGACAGGTCTCGTTGCTCATGTACGGTGTCGACCAAGAGAAGTAGTTCTCTGGATATCACAAGCTTGAGTCATACATTGCCAACTGTCCTTAAGCTCCAGCTTGTTAGTTTGCGTGTGGTGGCCTGCATACGGAGCATGAGCCGTCGGAAGGGGTCAGCGTCGAGGACGGAGTGCCAAGCCGCCATGACAGTGTCCTGGAAGCCGTCCAACCGGATCAGAATTCCTCGAAGTGGAACCGCCGGTGGGTTGGTGGCATCAGTGAGCAGTCAAGCAGCAGAGGGTTGTGGTCAAACACGACGGAGGCAAGGCATCAAGGATGGCACTCCTCATGAAGCTCCTCCCATCCCATTGAGGTAAACCTCTTCGAGCGCAAGGTCGTTGAGGACGCGCCGGAAGCGACCCATCATGCGGTGGTTTAGGTGGCGTTGTTCTTGCCAAGGGTCTCCAGGACAGTCGACGAGTAAATCAAGGCCATACTTGTTTCTTGGAGGCAAACAACAAACGCATTTGTAGTTACAACTAGCGACCAGACGGCGGTGCAACGAGTGCACGTTTTGAGTATGCACGCTCCAAATGAGGATTTTGGGGTTGTGATCCATTGGAAAGAGGTCGATCGATGTCCTGGCGCGTGGCGTAGCTATGCCTCGATGGGGCTGCCTGCAACCACCGTGGTGATTGGTGCGATCGTCGGGGAGCTCGCGATCAACCAGCGCGGCAATGGCTGGAAGGGCGGACAGGGTAATGGTCACTGCGAAGAGACCTTCATACGCCTGCATCTCCACCGCCATGATCTTCTTGTCAACCCCGACAATGCCGAGGGTACGCAGAATGTGGATCTGGATGCGCCTATCAGCCGGCAACGGGCCGGCTGTCTTGCCTATGGTAGACGTGGTCGATCGGGCTGGCTCGTTGGTGCCCTCCAGGGATTGGCAAGTCGCTCGGGATCCACGCCGTCAAGAGCAGTGCACGATGACCAGGGGCGACGCGAAGCGCGTGGGTGGGCTCGGGGTGCAGGCAGATCCTGCAGCACCGTTTGGGGCCTCATCCTGGGCTTCAAGCTGGGCAGCGTCATGGGCATCGGTGGCTTGCTGGCCGGAGCGGCGTCCAAGGTGGATTCCGTGCGCAGCACGCCACACGCGGGTGCTTCTGGAAGCTCCTGGGCAGGCTCAGCTAGCTGCACGGGCGCGTCCTGGTGGGCTCCAGCGCCAGCAGGGTCTCCATGGACTGGTCCGCTGTGGGCGCGATGCAGCAGCGAGTGGCAGCGACAAAGCACCGAAATGCCCCAACAGTGAATCGGTCATGACCACCAAAGGTTGGGAGTCGGGGACCTTACTAGCAAGGGATTGGTTGGCCGGGTCGCTGTCCTGATCCCCATGCATGCCAGGGTGATCCTCGCGTGGCTCGGTTGCGTCGTTGGCGGGCCCTTGGGAGCAGGCGGGCTGTCCTGTTGTGCAGCCCATGGGTGGGTGCTAGCGGCCTTCGTCTGGTTGGGGAGGGTCACGGCCAATGGGCAGGGGCCAATAGTTGTCGGGTCATGCGCACCAGGACGAGAAGGCAAAGCGGCCGCAGAAGATGCAACATTTGCATGTCGGGCCTCCTCTGCTAATCTCTTTTCTTTCCACCGCGTTTCCCCTTTCGAAAAAGCGACAAGAACTGCGGGAAACACCAGTGGCGGGCCAGGGGTTCATCATACGGCTGGTGGTTTGTCTCGGCGGCGGCGGCGACGCCGCAACCGTACAAAGACGAGTCAGGCTAGCCAGCATCGACGACAACGCCATCAACGTGGCCACGGTGGTCGGACGAACGCCAGCCCTCGGAGTCGATGGTCAGGCCATCCGCGCAACCGTCAAGAGAGTTCATAGTGCGGCGGCGGTTGCGCCCATGTCGGCGGCCACGATTGCCCCCATCGCCTGGGCCAGCATCCATATCACAAGGTGCACCATCGCGCGGGCCGTGGTCACTGTTGGTGGCTAGGGCGGGTCGCCCAGCCGCAGCGACGGTGGCGAGCGTGATGGATACAGGGTACTGGAGGGTGCAAGTGGTCGGCGACATGGAGCTGATGCGTGCAGGGATGGATTCCACAATCTCGAGGATGGCCACCTGGCAAACGCTCGCGGGGTCGGGAGTGCGCGCGGTCACCCAGAAGGTGGCGAGTCAGCGCGGGAGCGCATGCTCGGGTGGAGCCGCTCGATCAAGCAGTTGCTGACCAGCAAGTGTTCAGCCGTGGAAAAGTGACAAGTTTGTGCCAGGATGCAATAGAGCTCGGGCTATAGAGTGGTCAAGGGAGCTGACATCGGCACGGGCGAGCTTGTTGCAGGGCAGAGTGCAAGGGTGAAGCCGCGCCCATTGATGAAGTGAGCCGGCCAGGCGGTCCATGAGCGTGCGGGTGGTGAAGATGAGGAGGAAATCCTCCAGGTGGTATGCGTGGATGGTGAAGTCTCCGGGCTGTAGGTCGAGGGAGGAGTACATGACATCCTTGACATCTCGAGCGGCAACCGCCGGTCTGTCTCCGGTGATGGAAACCACCATTCCACGGTGCAGCGCCGTCTCGGCTCTTCCATCTTCACATAGCGCAAAAGGATGGCGCGCACAGGGTCATGGCATGCAGGCTGGGATGGCGTAGCGGGCGGCGTTGGGGTGCAGCGGCGCGGCACCACCTGGGCAGCGGCGGCATAGGTGGCAGCGGCAACAGGGGGCGCGCAGCATGCCGAGGTGGTACTTGGTGCAGTCATGCAAGTTGTGTCCAGGATAGACATCGGCGGCACCGAACGTTGTTGGTGCATTCCCGCAAGGGATGGCTGGGCTCAAGGCAGGGAAGCACAGGCCGGCGGTCTCCTCCGGAGATGGGCTGCGATGGCACTGCTGGAGGGGACCCGCGGCGGCCGAGCGCCACGCACCCAGGCGACAGTTCCTGCGGCGAGGGTCTGCAAGCCATCTGTGTTGACTTCCCCGCTGCCATTGACGCGGTGGACCTAGTTGCGAGGACCGAGGTGAGTGAACGAGGGAGCGCGCTGGGGAGGCGCGGCGGGGCAGCGTGTCGCCGAAGGGGTGCGGGCTGCCGG
>NC_041391.1:82478993-82482945 GCF_002162155.2 Triticum dicoccoides
AGCGGAGGTCGAGGTCATCGGAGATGCCACGAGGGGACGCCATGGATGGCGCGGGGAGGGGAGGGGCTGAGGAGGAGGGCTACCGGCGGGGGGTCGGCGACGACTGGGTTTGTGGGGGCTGGGTTAGGGGGAGCGCGTATCTTCAACCGCATTCAAGAAAGATAACTATAAACCTTTAAATGGTGTAAGGTATTGCATTTATCACATATGTAAATTCCACTAAGAATTGAGGGTGACAAACTATAACATGAATATCTTGATTAATAAAATTTCAGACTTGTAGAATTTTTTAATGTTCATAACTCTTCAAATATTTAGAGCTTATATCTAAAAATAAATTATAGACACTGAAATTTATTTAGTATACTAGATAGGTCATGTTTTTAGTGGCATATGAAATATGATGTCTACTTCATTATTGCTACTCCCTTGGTAGTGGATAAACTATTACCTCCTATGAGGCATGATGAATGTGGACTCTTGGATCATGTAGAATCGACGGTCCAAAACTATATGGGAGTGTCTTAAAAAAAGTTGAGAAGCTAATCTGCTTACACATGTGAGTTAAGAGTGAAAAACAAAATATGCTAAGAAAATATATAACCAACTTGCCTAAGAGACCTAGACTAGTATAATTGTACAATAACTACAAGCAAACAGTAGGTATTACAAAGATCCCAAATGGACAGCAATGTGTAATGGCAGTTGCTACAAGGGAAGTTAATCGTACTAGGTATTGTTGGTTATCAATTAACTGCGCAGAAGGAACAGCAAACAAGCTGCTGTCACTCTCGATAAATCCATAGCCATAAAAATATCAAATGCAATGTAGCAACCAGTAAAAGTAAAGCATAAATATATCCATGTAACAACGACAAAGGAATATGTTTCATTCAGTTAGTATTTGAAGATAAGATTACCTGCTCAATCAAATGCATCACGATAGCATATCTGTCGGACCAATCATCTTATGTATTGGGCAGAAGTTCAGCTCCACCACGTCCACCACCAATGCCCATGCCTACATGCAAATGAAGTCAGGGAATGAGCAACATTCCAACGAAAAGTCAAATAGATATGAGGGTGCATCGACGAGATATTTTGATAAACTCACACATATAATTTCAAGAAAACAATTCAGACTTAATACAACATAGGAGTAGATAGACAAAAGCCCATTTACTATCAAATGGAGAGAATACTCTCAAAAGAATATATACTCACTAGTGTCACTAATGAAGAATATGCATCCTACGACTATTAGCTGATCCAGGCCATATTGTGCAAAATAAAAATATATTCAAACTAATAAGTTCTAGCAATAAAAGTGATCCCGACTATTCATCTTTTTAACAAATTTAGTCAGAAAAGATTAAATAAACTCGACTTATTAACTCTGGCACAAATGAAATTGCCACTTGCAGCATTACTCTTCTAAAAGTGATAAAAAGGAATTGGCTGGTAAATAAACCAAGTCATCGTTATTATGGATTCAAGAGTCACCCAGCTGCCACCGGCTACAACTAAGGGAACTCGAAATTACAATACAGTAGAGTCACCTTGCTATAGAAGCAAAACTGGCTAGCTACCACTATAGATGTTTAGATCACATCACAACCAAAGAAAACACTACAGAACAACATCGCTATATGTTGCAGAGATCATCAAGCAGCAAAAGAACAAGTGATATGGCATTATGTCACTACTTGAAATTGTTAGCTTAACACGAAACTCTGCAAATAGCATTTAATCAATCGAATAACAAAATACATCTTGATTTTGTTATACCCACATTGTAAATGCATGCTATTACCTGCAGCATACACACTTTCAAGTGGATGATAGCGAGACAAGAAGTTAGTTTCACCAAGGTTCTTGAACTGCAATGACTGAAGCTGGATCGTGAACACGTCCATTTCTGTCCACAGGAACACCACATTATTGTCCTCAGCAAACCCTACTACCATCGGAGGCCCTCTCTTCTTTGAACTAATGGAAAGTAGCTTGTCTAGCTCAATGGTTTTTCCCAGCACCCATGACGCAACACCATCAGAACCGGCCTTCCACTTCCATAATTGGGCAGTGAATTTTGACAGAAAGAGGCCACCAAGCCCACCACCCTCCGCCGGCATAACCGTGAATTGCCAATTACCATTAGCATAGATATTCACTGGCACATGTATCACGCTTAAGCTCTGCCTATCTAGATCAAACTTGAGGATGCCAGCCCGACTGTCAGTAAGCAACCAGTAAAGGGAGTGCCCAACTAGGACAGCAGGAGATTCTATTGCGATCATGGTGGGAAGTTCGTGCCTAGAAGCCTTGGGTGGAAGCATTGTTGAGAAGATATCACCCCATTCGCCAGTCTCCGACGAGTAAACCTGAGCCATCGCTCGTGTATGCTGTTGGTCGTCTGTCTCCGTGGTTACCAATACCACCTGGAAGTGTTGGATGTCTCCAGCAGCGCGAAGCACCGCCCCACTGATCGGCACCTTCTTCGCAACGAATCCCGGGGGAGTGGCAATGCGATGCAGTTCGCTGGTGACGGGGTCCCACACCAGGACCTGGAGCCGCCTCACATGGAAGATGAGCACGAGGCCATGGCGGCACCCGAGGCATATGAAGTTGTCGTTGACCTCGTCTTCGTCGACCTGCAAGCAAAAGTGGCCATCCGGGACACGATTGGGGGCCTCCATGCTAGATGCGAAGTATAAATGGCTGAAGGACCCGTTGAGAGGAGGGTTGCGGTGGTGGTGGAGGCGGAAGCGGCGGGAGAAGCCGGGGTCGGAGATGAGGCGTCGCCAACGCTTGGAGACGACGGAGGCGCGAGGGAGGGAGGAAGGATCTGGGGGGAGGCGGAGGAGGATCTCAGAAAGGAGGTTCTCGTCCTCCAGCGGCGGCGCGGCTGCCGGCGAGGATGGACGGCGGCGGCGCCGGCGGCTCATCTCGCAGCTCATGGGGAATGGGGGGAAAGTGTGTGTGGTGGAGAAGAAGCAGCAAGCCACGATGTGGAGTGACGCTGAAGCCCAAAACTCTTTTTCTTTTCAGGAGAGAGCCCACTACCCACAAACAGTACCTAAAGGCTAAAACCGTAGATTTTTTTTAAAAAAAAATCTTGATACGCAGATTCAAATGTATAAATTACAGGACAACTCGTAAAAATGTGAACAACAGGTAGCTCTGATTTTGATGATGAGCCTGGAAGGAGAGATGTGCAAGTGTTGTGCCGATTTTTCTTTGGAAAACGCTACCGCTCAACAAGCGGATGTTTGTGCGTGCGTCCATCTCCTCCTAGCCATCGGATTTGATTTGGATCCAACGACTTAAAAGCAAGCTCTACCCTAGTACAGTTCTTGCAACTCACCTCTTGTTTCAGTTGGCTTGACCGAAACAAATCGTTTGTCGCGGACTGAGCACTCACGCCCAGCAGCCAAGCCGAGCGCGATGGCTACGGAGGTCAACGCCATCGAGCGCCGACGCCTGTCACCACGACGTACATCCACGTCCACTCCAAGTTTCTACAACAATATCGTTGGTTGTTGTGGAACAACTGCAGCGAAAGACGACTGTGTTAGTGCGTGATGTGGCCAGAGATGTTGTTGCAATTTTTGCAATAAGGATCTAATTACAAAAAATAAGACGCGGCGGGAGATGTGTTTATAGTTTCTGCAACAAGGATCTTGTTGCAAAAAATTAAAAAGAAGAGTTCTGCAACAAGTGAAGAGGGGGTTTCGCCACAAAGGCCTTGTTACAGGAAATTAAAGAAAAAGAGACTTCACAACATGAGTTTTGTTGCAGAACATTAGACAAGATCAACTAACAACTAGCGTCCCAGAATTGGACGGCTCGCGTGACGACGGATCTTTTTGAAAAGATCCACCGGCCGAAGCGAAGCTCGCCCCTCTTTTTCTTTTACAAATAAATGTTTTGCCGATTTTGATGACAAGTACAC
>NC_041391.1:82483214-82485289 GCF_002162155.2 Triticum dicoccoides
ATGAATTCTTACCGATGTGTCGCCGATGTATACCAATGTGTCAGAATTCATGTATGATGCCTCCGCCCCCTTTTTCCTTGAGGTAAAAGGGAGGTGAATCATTTTCCCTCCCCTCCATACGTCTCCGTTGATTGGAGAGGAGGGAACCACCCCGACTCTTTTCTTTGGTTGTACAATAAGGACTACATCAATGTGTGTCTCCTGGAATGATGTTTCACCAATGGGGGTGTCGACGTCTGGATAAGATTTCCTTGGTCCCAACTCCATCTATGCCCTTGGATGTTGGTAGCGAGGCGGCGGTAAAAACAACATCGGGAGTGGGACGGTATTCTTTGACTCTGCCCTTGTCTCCAACAATGCCTACTCGCCCAGTTGACAAACTTGGGAGAAAATGTTCATGACTTGGCCCAAAAGTCGTTATCTTGGGTGACACAATCAATGGGTGAAGGAAGATGCCAGGCTAATAGCATGGAAGGCAAGCTGAGGGCAGAGGATCACACATTTTTCCTCGACAGTGTCAACGCCACGCGTGGGTCTGGGATAAAAACAAAACTAGGTAAATCATTGATAAACGCGCCACAATGACATCGGCTCTTTAGCCACACATCCTCTCGGGCGACGGCACTTCCTCGGGGTTCAACGACGCTAAGTGGTGACAACGACAGCTGCAAAGAGCCCTAGGGGCTTCGTTATAATTCTTCTAGGAGTTTTTCTGCAGATTTTGCTGAGAGTATCCACTCATTCTTTCTCATAGTGCCAACGCGTGTGCAACACTTTCACACACGTTTATTTTTGAGTGAATTCCACATTTTACCCCCTAGATATGCATGTATAACACTAATTACCTAGTCGAGTGGAAATTCGTCTAAAATACCCCTTTTAGAAGCTCTGGACCTCCATTTTCTGATTCGTGTTCACTAGACAAGGTGTGAGGTGACGCCTGGGGTCCAAAAATATCTGAACGAGGAGGAGGAATGAAACAGTTGTACAAGAGAAGTCTGGACATGATCATCAATGATGCCCCCGATCTTTACACATTTTTTACGAATCATTTACGCATCACGCCGATCCTATCTAACATAAACAAGAAAAATGCAAAACTGGGGTAAAACCGTGCTAAAAGTCTCCAGAATCTAATTTTCGATAGGAATTCCACTAAATGGGGCACTATGTGTCACAAATGTACAACTACAGAGTAAAAAGTGAAATTTGAGAAGGGCGTTTCGGTGCTCAGGCTCATCTGCACCCGGTTAGAAAAAAATTGTAAAAAATTCAAAAAACCCACTTTTTTTTGTACGGTAGACAATTTGATGCGTGAGGTCCGCTCCAAATTTTAAGTCATTTGGACATCTGAGCAGCTCTCAACAAAAAAGACAAATCAGGCCAAAACAGTAAACGAACAGTAAACATTTTTACATACCAAATTTTTCTTTTTGCTGAGAGCTCTTCAGCTGTCCAAATGATTTGAAAATTGGAGCTTGCCTCATGCATCAAATTGTCTTCCGCACAAAAAAAATGAAATTTTTTCTAGTATTTGTTTTGTTTTTTTCGAGTTCAGGTGCAGAGATGGATTTTTAGTGAAATTCACTCTTTAATATTTTTAGGGCATTACCGCTGTTTAACGGCCGTGCCATATAATCTTCTAAAAAGAAGTTGCAAAGAATTTTCCTGGCACGCCTGTGTTTTTTCGCGTTTTTTTCTTGAATACGTACAAGCATACGTATCATATATTTGTTGGGGAACGTAGTAATTTCAAAAAAAATCCTACGCACACGCAAGATCATGGTGATGGCATAGCAACGAGAGGGGAGAGTGTTGTCCACGTACCCTCGTAGACCGTAAGCGGAAGCGTTATGACAACGCGGTTGATGTAGTCGTACGTCTTCACGATTCGACCGATCCAAGCACCGAACGTACGGCACCTCCGTGTTCAGCACACGTTCAGCTCGATGACGTTCCCTGGGCTCCAATCCAGCAAAGCGTCGGGGATGAGTTCCGTCAGCACGACGGCGTGGTGACGATGATGATGTTCTACCGGCGCAGGGCTTCGCCTAAACTCCGCGACGATATGACCG
>NC_041391.1:82485465-82512384 GCF_002162155.2 Triticum dicoccoides
GAATGATCCGTAGATCAACTTGTGTGTCTATGGGGTGCCCCCCTCCTCCGTATATAAAGGGGGAGAGGAGGAGGGGGCCGGCCAAGAGGGGAGGCGCGCCCTAGGGGGGAAACCTACTCCAAGTAGGTTTGGCCCCCCTTTCCTATTAGGAGTAGGAGAGGGAAGGAAGAGAGGGAGGGAAGAAGGAAAGGGGGGGCCGGCCCCCCTCCCAATTCGGATTGGGCTTGGGGGGGCGCCCCCTCCTTTGCTCCTTCTCCCTCCCTTCCACTAAGGCCCAATAAGGCCCATATACTTACCGGGGGGTTCCGGTAACCTCCCGGAACTCCGGTATAGTCCCTATCTCATCCGGAACCTTTCCGGTGTCCAAATATATCCGTCCAATATATCAATCTTTATGTCTCGACCATTTCGAGACTCCTCGTCATGTCCGTGATCACATCCGGTACTCCGAACAAACTTCCGTACATCAAAACTTATAAACTCATAATAAAACTGTCATCGTAACGTTAAGCGTGCGGACCCTACGGGTTCGAGAACTATGTAGACATGACCTAGAACTATTCTCAGTCAATAACTAATAGCGGAACCTGGATGTTCATATTGGTTCCTACATATTCTACGAAGATCTTTATCGGTCAAACCGCATAACAACATACGTTGTTCCCTTTGTCATCGGTATGTTACTTGCCCGAGATTCGATCGTCGGTATCCAATACCTAGTTCAATCTCGTTACCGGTAAGTCTCTTTACTCATTCCGTAATACATCATTTCATAACTAACTCATTAGCTACAATGCTTGCAAGGCTTAGGTGATGAGTATTACTGAGAGGTCCCAAAGATACCTCTCCGACAATCGGAGTGACAAAACCTAATCTCGAATTATGCCAACTCAACATGTACCTTTGGAGACACCTGTAGAGCACCTTTATAATCACCCAATTATGTTGTAACGTTTGGTAGCACACAAAGTGTTCCTCCGGTAAACGGGAGTTGCACAATCTCATAGTTGCAGGAACTTTGTATAAGTCATGAAGAAAGCAATAGCAACATACTAAACGATCAAGTGCTAAGCTAACGGAATGGGTCAAGTCAATCACATCATTCTCCTAATGATGTGATCCCATTAATCAAATGACAACACATGCCTATGGTTAGGAAACATAACCATCTTTGATCAATGAGCTAGTTCAAGTAGAGGCATGCTAGTGACACTATGTTTGTCTATGTATTCACACATGTATCATGTTTCCGGTTAATACAATTCTAGCATGAATAATAAACATTTATCATGATATGAGGAAATAAATAATAACTTTATTATTGCCTCTAGGGCATATTTCCTTCAGTCTCCCACTTGCACTAGAGTCAATAATCTAGATTACATAGTAATGATTCTAACACCCATGGAGTCTTGGTGCTGATCATGTTTTGCTCGTGAGAGAGGCTTAGTCAACGGGTCTGCAACATTCAGATCCGTATGTATCTTGCAAATCTCTATGTCTCCTACTTGGACTTGGTCCCGAATGGAATTGAAGCGTCTCTTGATGTGCTTGGTCCTCTTGTGAAATCTGGATTCCTTTGCCAAGGCAATTGCACCAGCATTGTCACAGAAGATCTTCATTGGTCCCGATGCACTAGGTACAACACCTAGATCGGAAATGAACTCCTTCATCCAGACTCCTTCATTTGCTGCTTCTGAAGCAGCTATGTACTCCGCTTCACATGTAGATCCCGCCACGACGCTTTGTTTAGAACTGCACCAACTTACAGCTCCACCGTTTAATAAAAATACGTATCCGGTTTGCGATTTAGAATCGTCCGGATCAGTGTCAAAGCTTGCATCGACGTAACCATTTACGACTAGCTCTTTGTCACCTCCATATATGAGAAACATATCCTTAGTCCTTTTCAGGTATTTCAGGATGTTCTTGACCGCTGTCCAGTGACCCACTCCTGGATTACTTTGGTACCTCCCTGCCAAACTAATAGCAAGGCACACATCAGGTCTGGTAGACAGCATTGCATACATGATAGAGCCTATGGCTGAAGCATAGGGAACTTCTTTCATTTTCTCTCTATCTTCTGCAGTGGTCAGGCATTGAGTCTGACTCAACTTTATACCTTGTAATACAGGCAAGAACCCTTTCTTTGCCTGTTCCATATTGAACCTTTTCAATACTTTATCAAGGTACGTGCTTTGTGAAAGTCCAATCAAGCGTCTTGATCTATCTCTATAGATCTTAATGCCCAATATGTAAGCAGCTTCACCGAGGTCTTTCATTGAAAAACTTTTATTCAAGTATCCTTTTATGCTATCTAGAAATTCTATATCATTTCCAATCAACAATATGTCATCCACATATAATATTAGAAATGCTACAGAGCTCCCACTCACTTTCTTGTAAATACAGGCTTCTCCAAAAGTCTGTATAAAACCATATGCTTTGATCACACTATCTAAGTGTTTATTCTAACTCCGAGAGGCTTGCACCAGACCATAGATTGATCGCTGGAGCTTGCACACTTTGTTAGCTCCCTTAGGATCTACAAAACCCTCCGGTTGCATCATATACAACTCTTCTTCCAGAAATCCATTCAGGAATGCAGTTTTTACATCCATCTGCCAAATTTCATAATCATAAAATGCGGCAATCGCTAACATGATTCGGACAGACTTAAGCATCGCTACGGGTGAGAAAGTCTCATCGTAGTCAACCCCTTGAACTTGTTGAAAACCTTTCGCAACAAGTCGAGCTTTATAGACAGTTACATTACCGTGAGCCAGTCTTCTTCTTAAAAATCCATTTATTCTCAATGGCTTGCCGATCATCGGGCAAGTCAACCAAAGTCCATACTATGTTCTCATACATGGATCCCATCTCAGATTTCATGGCCTCTAGCCATTTTGCGGAATCTGGGCTCATCATCGCTTCCTCATAGTTCGTAGGTTCATCATGGTCAAGTAACATGACTTCCGGAACAGGATTACTGTACCACT
Organism: Triticum dicoccoides; assembly: GCF_002162155.2. NCBI lineage: Eukaryota > Viridiplantae > Streptophyta > Magnoliopsida > Poales > Poaceae > Triticum > Triticum dicoccoides. The sequence continues at coordinate 82,488,465 of NC_041391.1, forward strand.
CTGGTGTGGATCTTACTCTGGTAGACCTACGAGGTTCAGTAGACACTTGATCTGAAGTTTCATGATCAATATCATTAGCTTCCTCACTAATTGGTGTATTTGTCACAGGAACTGATTTCTGTGATGAATTACTTTCCAATAAGGGAGCAGGTACCGTTACCTCATCAAGTTCTACTTTCCTCCCACTCACTTCTTTCAGAGAAACTCCTTCTCTAGAAAGGATCCATTCTTAGCAATGAATGTCTTGCCTTCGGATCTGTGATAGAAGGTGTACCCAACAGTCTCTTTTGGGTATCCTATGAAGACACATTTCTCCGATTTGGGTTCGAGCTTATCTGGTTGAAGTTTCTTCACATAAGCATCGCAGCCCCAAACTTTAAGAAACGACAACTTTGGTTTCTTGCCAAACCACAGTTCATAAGGCGTCATCTCAACGGATTTAGATGGTGCCCTATTTAATGTGAATTCAGCTGTCTCTAAAGCATAACCCCAAAACGATAGCGGTAAATCAGTAAGAGACATCATAGATCGCACCATATCTAGTAAAGTACGATTACGACGTTCGGACACACCATTTCTTTGTGGTGTTCCAGGAGGCGTGAGTTGCGAAACTATTCCGCATTGTTTCAAATGTAAATCAAACTCGTAACTCAAATATTCTCCTCCACGATCAGATGTAGAAACTTTATTTTCTTGTTACGATGATTTTCCACTTCACTCTGAAATTCTTTGAACTTTTCAAATGTTTCAGACTTGTGCTTCATTAAGTAGATATACCCATATCTGCTCAAATCATCTGTGAAGGTGAGAAAATAACGATATCCGCCACGAGCTTCAACATTCATCGGACCACATACATCTGTATGTATGATTTCCAACAAATCTGTTGCTCTCTCCATAGTACCGGAGAACGGTGTTTTAGTCATCTTGCCCATGAGGCACGGTTCGCAAGTACCAAGTGATTCATAATCAAGTGATTCCAAAAGTCCATCAGTATGGAGTTTCTTCATGCGCTTTACACCGATATGACCTAAACGACAGTGCCACAAATAAGTTGCACTATCATTATCAACTCTGCATCTTTTGGCTTCAACATTATGAATATGTGTATCACTAATATCGAGATTCAATAAAAATAGACCACTCTTCAAGGGTGCATGACCATAAAAGATATTACTCATATAAATAGAACAACCATTATTCTCTGATTTAAATGAATAATCGTCTCGCATCAAACAAGATCCAGATATAATGTTCATGCTTAACGCTGGCACCAAATAACAATTATTCAGGTCTAAAACTAATCCCGAAGGTAGATATAGAGGTAGCATGCCGACTGCGATCACATCGACTTTGGAACCGTTTCCCACGCGCATCGTCACCTCGTCCTTGGCCAGTGCTCGCTTATTCTGTAGTCCCTGTTTCGAGTTGCAAATATTAGCAACAGAACCAGTATCAAATACCCAGGTGCTACTACGAGCTCTAGTTAGGTACACATCAATAACATGTATATCACATATACCTTTGTTCACTTTGCCATCCTTCTTATCCGCCAAATACTTGGGGCAGTTCCGCTTCCAGTGACCAGTGTGCTTGCAGTAGAAGCACTCAGTTTCAGGCTTAGGTCCAGACTTGGGTTTCTTCTCTTGAGCAGCAACTTGCTTGCTGTTCTTCTTGAAGTTCCCCTTCTTCTTCCCTTTGCCCTTTTTCTTGAAACTAGTGGTCTTGTTGACCATCAACACTTGATGCTCCTTCTTGATTTCTACCTCCGCAGCCTTTAGCATTGCGAAGAGCTCGGGAATTGTCTTGTTCATCCCTTGCATATTATAGTTCATCACAAAAGTTTTGTAGCTTGGTGGCAGTGATTGGAGAATTCTGTCAATGACGCTATCATCCGGAAGATTAACTCCTAGTTGAATCAAGTGATTATTATACCCAGACATTTTGAGTATATGCTCACTGACAGAACTATTCTCCTCCATCTTGCAGCTGTAGAACTTATTGGAGACTTCATATCTCTCAATCCGGGCATTTGCTTGAAATATTAACTTCAACTCCTGGAACATCTCATATGCTCCATGACGTTCAAAACGTCGTTGAAGACCCGGTTCTAAGCCGTAAAGCATGGCACACTGAACTATAGAGTAGTCATCAGCTTTGCTCTGCCAGACGTTCACAACATCTGGTGTTGCTCCTGCAGCAGACCCGGCACCCAGCGGTGCTTCCAGGACGTAATTCTTCTGTGCAGCAATGAGGATAATTCTCAAGTTACGGACCCAGTCCGTGTAATTGCTACCATCATCTTTCAACTTTGCTTTCTCAAGGAACGCATTAAAATTCAACGGAACAACAGCACGAGCCATCTATCTACAACAAACATAGACAAGCAAAATACTATCAGGTACTAAGTTCATGATAAATTTAAGTTCAATTAATCATATTATTTAAGAACTCCCACTTAGACAGACATCTCTCTAGTCATCTAAGTGATCACGTGATCCAAATCAACTAAACCATAACCGATCATCACGTGAGATGGAGTAGTTTTCAATGGTGAACATCTCTATGTTGATCACATCTACTATATGATTCACGCTCGACCTTTCGGTCTCCGTGTTCCGAGGCCATATCTGCATATGCTAGGCTCGTCAAGTTTAACCTGAGTATTCCGCGTGTGCAAAACTGGCTTGCACCCGTTGTAGATGGACGTAGAGCTTATCACACCCGATCATCACGTGGTGTCTGGGCACGACGAACTTTGGCAACGGTGCATACTCAGGGAAAACACTTCTTGATAATTTTTAGTGAGAGATCATCTTAAAATGCTACCGTCAATCAAAGCAAGATAAGATGCATAAAGGATAAACATCACATGCAATCAATATAAGTGATATGATATGGCCATCATCATCTTGTGCTTGTGATCTCCATCTCCGAAGCACCATCGTGATCACCATCGTCACCGGCGCGACACCTTGATCTCCATCGTAGCATCGTTGTTGTTTACGCCATCTATTGCTTCTACGACTATCGCTACCGCTTAGTGATAAAGTAAAGCAATTACAGGGCATTTGCATTTCAAACAATAAAGCGACAACCATATGGCTCCTGCCAGTTGCCGATAACTTCGGTTATAAAACATGATCATTTCATACAACAAAATATAGCATCACGTCTTGGCCATATCACATCACAACATGCCCTGCAAAAACAAGTTAGAGGTCCTCTACTTTGTTGTTGCAAGTTTTACGTGGCCGCTACGGGCTGAGCAAGAACCGTTCTTACCTACGCATCAAAACCACAACGATAGTTTGTCAAGTTGGTGTTGTTTTAACCTTCGCAAGGACCGGGCGTAGCCACACTCGGTTCAACTAAAGTTGGAGAAACTAACACCCGCTAGTCACCTGTGTGCAAAGCACGTCGGTAAAACCAGTCTCGCGTAAGCGTACGCGTAATGTCGGTCCGGGCCGCTTCATCCAACAATACCGCCGAACCAAAGTATGACATGCTGGTAAGCAGTATGACTTGTATCGCCCACAACTCACTTGTGTTCTACTCGTGCATATAACATCAACGCATAAAACCTGGCTCTGATACCACTGTTGGGGAACGTAGTAATTTCAAAAAAATTCCTATGCACATGCAAGATCATGGTGATGGCATAGCAACGAGAGGGGAGAGTGTTGTCCACGTACCCTCGTAGACCGTAAGCGGAAGCGTTATGACAATGCGGTTGATGTAGTCGTACGTCTTCACGATTCGACCGATCCAAGCACCGAACTTACGGCACCTCCGTGTTCAGCACACGTTCAGCTCGATGACGTTCCCCGGGCTCCAATCCAGCAAAGCATCGGGGATGAGTTCCGTCAGCACGACGGCCTGGTGACGATGATGATGTTCTACCGGCGCAGGGCTTTGCCTAAACTCTGCGACGATATGACCGAGGTGGAATATGGGGGGGGGGGGCACCGCACACGGCTAAGGAACGATCCGTAGATCAACTTGTGTGTCTATGGGGTGCCCCCCTCCTCCGTATATAAAGGGGGAGAGGAGGAGGGGGCCGGCCAAGAGGGGAGGCGCGCCCTAGGGGGGGCAAACCTACTCCAAGTAGGTTTGGCCCCTCTTTCCTATTAGGAGTAGGAGAGGGAAGGAAGAGAGGGGAGGGAAGAAGGAAAGGGGGGGCCGGCCCCCCTCCCAATTCGGATTGGGCTTGGGGGGGCGCCCCCTCCTTTGCTCCTTCTCCCTCCCTTCCACTAAGGCCCAATAAGGCCCATATACTTACCGGGGGGTTTCGGTAACCTCCCGGAACTCCGGTATAGTCCCAATCTCATCCGGAACCTTTCTGGTGTCCAAATATATCCGTCCAATATATCAATCTTTATGTCTCGACCATTTCGAGACTCCTCGTCATGTCCGTGATCACATCCGGTACTCCGAACAACCTTCGGTACATCAAAACTTATAAACTCATAATAAAACTGTCATCGTAACGTTAAGCGTGCGGACCCTACGGGTTCGAGAACTATGTAGACATGACCTAGAACTATTATCGGTCAATAACCAATAGCGGAACCTGGATGTTCATATTGGTTCCTATATATTCTACGAAGATCTTTATCGGTCAAACCGCATAACAACATACGTTGTTCCCTTTGTCATTGGTATGTTACTTGCCCAAGATTCGATCGTCGGTACCAATACCTAGTTCAATCTCGTTACCGGTAAGTCTCTTTACTCGTTCCGTAATACATCATTTCATAACTAACTCATTAGTTACAATGCTTGCAAGGCTTAGGTGATGAGTATTACTGAGAGGGCCCAAAGATACCTCTCCGACAATCGGAGTGACAAAACCTAATCTCGAATTATGCCAACTCAACATGTACCTTTAGAGACACCTGTAGAGCACCTTTATAATCACCCAATTACGTTGTGACGTTTGGTAGCACACAAAGTGTTCCTCCGGTAAACAGGAGTTGCACAATCTCATAGTTGCAGGAACTTTGTATAAGTCAAGAAGAAAGCAATAGCAACACACTAAACGATCAAGTGCTAAGCTAACGGAATGGGTCAAGTCAATCACATCATTCTCCTAATGATGTGATCCCATTAATCAAATGACAACACATGCCTATGGTTAGGAAACATAACCATCTTTGATCAATGAGCTAGTTCAAGTAGAGGCATACTAGTGACACTATGTTTGTCTATGTATTCACACATGTATCAAGTTTCCGGTTAATACAATTCTAGCGTGAATAATAAACATTTATCATGATATGAGGAAATAAATAATAACTTTATTATTGCCTCTAGGGAATATTTCCTTCAATATTCAAAGAAGAAGAGCCAAGACGGCTGATACAACACCTTTCGACAATGTGCCACCCCGAGAGGTTAACACCCACAATCACCGTGACAACATCGGCAGCTAACACCCTTGCCAAAACTCAAGCCAAACAATGGCGAAAAGTACGGAACAAAGCACACAGGCCGCGTCCCCCGGTATCAAACACCTCATCGCACGACAAATCACCTAACCAAACTAGATCAACGCACCCTCCACCGATGGTGCCTAGAAGATCGGCCAGTGGACAGCGGGAGCTAGTCTAACTCGAAGAAGACGTCCCGATGAGGCATCGATGATGGAGTACATAGCGCCCCGGATGCTCATGTCCACAGCAACATCCCGCACATGACAGCCCTGCACCCCAAGCCATACCGTCGAGGCGAGCGAGGCAACCCACCAGCCACGTCCCTGGACAACGCCCCAAGCACCTAGGCAGCGCCTCCAAGAAGGGGACGGCGCCGATACGCTGCCGCTGCCTGGCCCGGTGAACTTAGCCTAGAGTTTCCTCCTGTGTCAGTAGAGCGGATGGACATGGCCATGACAACGCCTCCAGGGAGGAGACGGTGCCCACGAGCATCGCTGTTGCTCGCAGCCGTAGCCGCGCCAGATTTCTCCTTGGCCACTGATAACCCACAAGTGTAGGGGATCGCAATAGCTTTCGAGGGTGAAGTACAACCCAAATTTATTGATTCGACACAAGGGGAGCCAAAGAATATTCTTGAGTATTAGCAGTTGAGTTGTCAATTCAACCACACCTGGATAACTTAGTATCTGCATCAAAATATTTAATAGCAAAGTAGTATGATAATAAAGGTAACGGTGGCAAAGGTAAAGATAATAGTTTTTGGGTTTTTGTAGTAGTTGTAACAGTAGCAACGAAAAGTAAATAAGCGAAGAACAATATATGAAAAGCTCGTAGGCAATGGATCAATGATGGATAATTATGCCGGATGTGATTCCTCATGTAATAGCTATAACATAGGGTGACACAGAACTAGCTCCAATTCATCAATGTAATGTAGGCATGTATTCCGTAAATAGTCATACGTGCTTATGGAAAAGAACTTGCATGCCATCTTTTGTCCTACCCTCCCGTGGCAGCGGGGTCCTACTGGAAACTAAGGGATATTAAGTCCTCCTTTTAATAGAGAACCGGACCAAAGCATTAACACATAGTGAATACATGAACTCCTCAAACTACGGTCATCACCGAGAAGTATCCTGATTATTGTCACTTCGGGGTTGTCGGATCATAACACATAATAGGTGACTATAGACTTGCAAGATAGGATCAAGAACACACATATATTCATGAAAACATAATAGGTTCAGATCTGAAATCATGGCACTCGGGCCCTAGTGACAAGCATTAAGCATAGCAAAGTCATAGCAACATCAATCTCAGAACATAGTGGATACTAGGGATCAAACCATAACAAAACTAACTTGATTACATGGTAAATATCATCCAACCCATCACCGTCCAGCAAGCCTACGATGGAATTACTCACGCACGGCGGTGAGCATCATGAAATTGGTGATGGAGGATGGTTGATGATGACGACGGCGACGAATACCCCTCTCCGGAGCCCCGAACGGACTCCAGATCAGCCCTCCCGAGAGAGATTAGGGCTTGGCGGCGGCTCCGTGTCGTAAAACGGAATGGAGGTCCAGGGAGTTGAGGTCGCGTTTTACGACACAGAGCCGCCGCCAAGCCCTAATCTCTCTCGGGGGGGCTGATCTGGAGTCCGTTCGGGGCTTCGGAGAGGGGGATTCGTCGCCGTCGTCATCATCAACCATCCTCCATCACCAATTTCATGATGCTCACTGCCGTGCGTGAGTAATTCCATCATAGGCTTGCTGGACGGTGATGGGTTGGATGAGATTTACCATGTAATCAAGTTAGTTTTGTTAGGGTTTGATCCCTAGTATCCACTATGTTCTGAGATTGATGTTGCTATGACTTTGCTATGCTTAATGCTTGTCACTAGGGCCCGAGTGCCATGATTTCAGATCTAAACCTATTATGTTTTCATGAATATATGTGTGTTCTTGATACTATCTTGCAAGTCTATAGTCACCTATTATGTGTTATGATCCGACAACCCCGAAGTGACAATAATCGGGATACTTCTCGGTGATGACCGTAGTTTGAGGAGTTCATGTATTCACTATGTGTTAATGCTTTGGTCCGGTTCTCTATTAAAAGGAGGCCTTAATATCCCTTAGTTTCCACTAGGACCCCGCTGCCACGGGAGGGTAGGACAAAAGATGTCATGCAAGTTCTTTTCCATAAGCACGTATGACTATTTACGGAATACATGCATACATTACATTGATGAATTGGAGCTAGTTCTATATCACCCTATGTTATAACTATTGCATGAGGAATCACATCCGGCATAATTATCCATCATTGATCCATTGCCTACGAGCTTTTCACATATTGTTCTTTGCTTATTTACTTTTCCGTTGCTACTGTTACAACTGCTACAAAAACCCAAAAACATTTACATTTTCTGTTGCTACTGTTACCTTTATTATCATACCACTCTTGCTACTAAATACTTTGCTGCAGATACTAAGTTATCCAGGTGTGGTTGAATTGACAACTCAACTGCTAATACTCAAGAATATTCTTTGGCTCCCCTTGTGTCGAATCAATAAATTTGGGTTGTACTTCACCCTCGAAAGCTGTTGCGATCCCCTACACTTGTGGGTTATCACATACCAAGCAACAATCTCCCAAAGCAGTTTTGTAAATGGAGCTTTGAGCAAGGAGATCGAAAATCGCAGCAAAATGAGCTAGAACTCATGCTTGAGCTGGATGGGAATTTTTTTGGTAGAAGATGAAGTGTGTGGGTGCTGGCATAAGTGGAGGGGGGCCACCAGGGGCCCACAAGACAGGGGGCGCGCCCTATAGGGGGGCGCACCCTCCACTCTCGTGGCCTGGTGCTTGCCCCTCCTGCAGTGATTTCAGTGCCTAAAATCCTCAAATATTCCATAAAAAATCATACTAAATTTGCAGGGCATTTGGAGCACTTTTATTTTCGGGATATTTTTTATTGCACGAATAATTCAGAAAACAGACGGATAATACTATTTTTGCTTTTTTATTCTAAATAACAGAAAGTAAAAAGTGGGTACAGAAGATTGTGCCTTCTAGTTTCATCCATCTCATGATCATCAAAATGAATCCACTAACAAGGTTGATCCAGTCTTGTTAACAAACTCATTCCGAATAACACGGAACCGCAGAAATTTCGAATAACACTAAGTTACCTCAACGGGGATATGAAAATCCCCAACAATAAGAATATCATACTTTTTCTTGACAGTAGGGAGAGGAAATTCAAAACCTCCAAAAATAATAGTTGGAACTTTTTCAATAGAATTGATGCTATGAACTTGAGATTGTTTCCTCAGAAAGTGTACCGTATGCTCATTACCATTAACATGAAAAGTGACATTGCCTTTGTTGCAATCTATAACAACCCCTGCAGTGTTCAAAAAAGGTCTACCAAGGATAATAGACATACTATCGTCCTCGGGAATATCAAGAATAACAAAGTCCGTTAAGATAGTGACATTTGCATCCACAACAGGCACATCCTCACAAATACCGACAGGTATATCAGTTGATTTATCAGCCATTTGCAAAGATATTTCAGTAGATGTCAACTTATTAAATTCAAGTCTACGATATAAAGAGAGAGGCATAACACTAACACCGGCTCCAAGATCACATAAAGCAGTTCTAACACAATTTCTTTTAATGGAGCATGGTATAGTTGGGACATCCGGATCTTCAAGTTTCTTTGGTATTCCACCCTTAAAAGTGTAATTAGCAAGCATGGTGGAAATTTCAGCTTCTGGTATCTTTCTTTTATTTGTAATGATATCCTTCATATACTTAGCATAAGGATTTACTTTGAGCATATCAGTTAAGCGCATACGTAAGAAAATAGGTCCAATCATTTCAGCAAAGCGCTCAAAATCCTCATCATCCTTTGTCTTGGATGGTTTAGGAGGAAAGGGCATGGGTTTTTGAACCCATGGTTCTCTTTCTCTACCGTGCTTCCTAGCAACAAAATCTTTCTTATCATAACGTCGATTCTTTGATTGTGGGTTATCAAGATCAATAGCAGGTTCAACCTCTACTTCATTGTTTTTGCTAGGTGGAGCATCAACATGAACATTATCATTAACATTATCACTAGGTTCATGTTCATCACCTGATTGTGTTTCAGCATCAGATATAGAAATATCATTGGGATTCTCAGGTGTGTCTATAGTAGGTTCACTAGAAGCATGCAAAGTCCTATCGTCTTTCTTTTTCTTCTTTTTGGAAGAACTAGGTGCTTCTAAATTATTTCTTTGAGAATCTTGCTCGATTCTCTTAGGGTGGCCTTCAGGATACAAAGGTTCCTGAGTCATTCTACCAGTTCTAGTAGCCACTCTAACACCAAAGTCATTTTTATTATTTAATTCCTCAAGCAAATCATTTTGAGCTTTGAGTACTTGCTCAACTTGAGTAGCAACCATAGACGCATATTTGCTAACGAGTTGGAGTTCACCTTTAACTCTAGCCATATTATCACTCACGCGTCCTATCTCGAAAGCATTATTATTTAACTCTCTACCAACATAAGCATTAAAACTTTCTTGTCTAGCCATAAAGTTATCAAATTCATCTAAGCAAGGGCTATGAAATTTAGTAGAGGGGATTTCAACTTTATCATATCTATAGAAAGAATTTACCTTTACTACCTGTGTCGGGTTATCAAGACAATAAGGTTCTTCAATAGGCGGTATATTAAGACCATGTATTTCTTCAATAGGTGGTAAATTCTTAACATCTTCAGCTTTAATACCTTTTTCTTTCATTGATTTCTTTGCCTCTTGCATATCTTCAGGACTGAGAAATAAAACACCTCTCTTCTTCGGAGTGGGTTTAGGAATAGGCTCAGGAATTGGCTCAATTGGTTCAGGAATTGCCTCAGGAATTGGCTCGGGAAGAGTCCAATTATTTTCATTAGTCAACATATTATTCAATAGTATTTCAGCTTTGTCGACTGTTCTTTCCCTGAAAACACAACAGCACAACTATCCAAGTAGTCCTTGGAAGCATCGGTTAGTTCATTATAAAAGATATCAAGTATTTCATTTTTCTTGAGAGGATGATTAGGCAAAGCATTAAGTAACCGGAGAAGCCTCCCCCAAGCTTGTGGGAGACTCTCTTCTTTGGTTTGAACAAAATTATATATTTCCCGCAAGGCAGCTTGTTTCTTATGAGCAGGGAAATATTTAGCAGAGAAGTAATAAATCATATCCTGGGGACTACGCACACAACCAGGAGCAAGAAAATTATACCAAGTCTTAGCATCACCCTTTAACGAGAACGGAAATATCTTAAGGATATAAAAATAGCAGGAACTTTCATCATGAGTGAACAGGATAGCTATATCATTTAACTTGGTAAGATGTGCCACAACAGTTTCAGATTCAAGGCCATAAAAAGGATCAGATTCAACTAGAGTAATAATCTCAGGATCAACAGAGAATTCATAATCCTTATTAGTAACACAGATAGGTGAAGTAGCAAAAGAAGGGTCAGGTTTCATTCTAGCATTAAGAGACTGATGCTTCCATTTAGCTAACAATTTCTTAAGATCATATCTATCATTGCAAGCAAATATTTCCCTAGCAGCTTCTTCATTCATAACATCACCCTCAGGAACAACAGGCAATACATAATCATTGGGAGAACCTTCATCATCACTATCATCAGTAATAGCATCTTCAATATTTTCATTCCCCCTAACTCTAGCAAGTTGTTCATCAAGAAATTCACCTAATGGCAAAGTAGTATCACGCACAGAAATAGTTTCATCATGCATAGCAGAGTTGGCATCATCAATAACATGCGACATATCAGAATTCATAGAAGTAGCAGGTTTAGGTGTCGCAAGCTTACTCATAACAGAAGGAGAATCTAGTGCAGAGCTAGATGGCAGTTCCTTACCTCCCCTCGTAGTTGAGGGATAAATCTTGGTTTTAGCGTCTTTCAAGTTCTTCATAGTGATCAACAGATATAAATCCCAAGTGACTCAGAGAATAGAGCTATGCTTCCCGGCAATGGCGCCAGCAATTAGTCTTGATAACCCACAAGTGTAGGGGATCGCAACAGCTTTCAAAGGTGAAGTACAACCCAAATTTATTGATTCGACACAAGGGAAGCCAAAGAATATTCTTGAGTATTAGCAGTTGAGTTGTCAATTCAACCACACCTAGATAACTTAGTATCTGCAGCAAAATATTTAATAGCAAAGTAGTATGATAATAAAGGTAACAGTGGCAAAGGTAAAGATAATAGTTTTTGGGTTTTTGTAGTAGTTGTAACAGTAGCAACGGAAAAGTAAATAAGCGAAGAACAGTATATGAAAAGCTCGTAGGCAATGGATCAGTGATGGATAATTATGCCGGATGCGATTCCTCATGTAATAGCTATAACATAGGGTGACACAGAACTAGCTCCAATTCATCAATGTAATGTAGGCATGTATTCCGTAAATAGTCATATGTGCTTATGGAAAAGAACTTGCATGACATCTTTTGTCCTACCCTCCCGTGGCAGCGGGGTCCTAGTGGAAACTAAGGGATATTAAGGCCTCCTTTTAATAGAGAACCGAACCAAAGCATTAACACATAGTGAATACATGAACTCCTCAAACTACGGTCATCACCGAGAAGTATCCCGATTATTGTCACTTCGGGGTTGTCGGATCATAACACATAATAGGTGACTATAGACTTGCAAGATAGGATCAAGAACACACATATATTCATGAAAACATAATAGGTTCAGATCTGAAATCATGGCACTCGGGCCCTAGTGACAAGCATTAAGCATAGCAAAGTCATAGCAACATCAATCTCAGAACATAGTGGATACTAGGGATCAAACCCTAACAAAACTAACTTGATTACATGGTAAATCTCATCCAACCCATCACCGTCCAGCAAGCCTACAATGCAATTACTCACGTACGGCGGTGAGCATCATGAAATTGGTGATGGAGGATGGTTGATGATGACGACGGCGACGAATCCCCCCTCTCCGGAGCCCCGAACGGACTCTAGATCAGCCTTCCCCAGAGAGATTAGGGCTTGGCGGCGGCTCCGTGTCGTAAAACGCGATGAAACTTTCTCTTTTATTTTTTTATTCCCGAGAAAAAATATATGGAGTTGGAGTTGAGGTCGGTGGAGGTCCAGGGGGCCCACGAGATAGGGGGGCGCGCCCTACAGGGGGGCGCCCCCCTGTCTCGTGGACAGGTCGTGGGCCCCCTCGTGTATTTCTTTCGCCCAGAAATTCTTATTAATTCCAAAAACTGCCTCCGTGGATTTTCAGGACATTCTGAGAACTTTTCTTTTCTACACGTAAAACAACATCATGGCAGTTCTGCTGAAAATAACGTCAGTCCGGGTTAGTTTCATTCAAATCATGCAAATTAGAGTCCAAAACAAGGGCAAAAGTGTTTGGAAAATTAGATACGTTGGAGACGTATTAGCCACGCCCATCATCTCGGCAGCTCAGCAAAGAAGTGGGGGGCAAAGCTGCCACGTTGGGCCATCACCGTGGAGAGGGGAACCGAATGCCGCCACGCCACCATCAGCAGACCACCACGCCGCCTAGTAGGCGCGTCCATCGCAACCCCTGGTTGAGGGAGACCAGCGCCTGCCTCACCGGCCACATCTCCGCTGCCCTCACGGCCAGGGACATCAGCGCCTCCACCGGGACGCCGCCGCACATCCGCCGCAACTCCTGACTAGCCACTACGAGGCGCCTCCACTCCGGGGAGAAGAGAGCAAATCCGCCTCAGCCTGGGGCCGCCGCCCCAGCGTACCAGCACCGGACCACCTGCCGGTGGCACCCCCGACGGTGCCCGCGCAGCCCAGGCGGCCAAATCTGGCCGATCCAGACCAAGCCAGCCCGGCGGCCCCGCGCAACCTCCACGCCTCGGCTAGGCGCCAGCGGGAGCAGCAGGCCGCGCCGCCCGCCATCGCGCCGTCACGCCCCGCCGCCAGCCCGCCGACACCGCTCGATGCAGACGCCCTTTTATTCATTTTGATGACAAGTATTTCCGGACAGAGTGAGTATGTTTTAAATCTTAAATTTGTAGAGCTCGTCGGAACCCTGGCCCATCTAATACTTGTTAATATCAACCCTACACCAATTCTAGACTTGTTTGTCGCACTGGAAAAAGGCCGATCATTACTTCGGTGAACCTGGTGCATTTCATTTCTGGAGAGAAGTATGTTCTAAATCTTAAATGTGTGGAGCTCGTCGGAACCCTAGCCCATCTAATCCTTGTTAATAGGAAAAAGTCTAAAATAAACCTTAAATTCGTACTCAAAGTCTAAAATGAACCCTAACCTTCCAATCCCTAAAATCAGCACCTTGTATTTATCAATCCCGGTTAATCTTTGCCCCAAACCTGTTTGCGGTTCTAGGAAACGCAAGGTCCTGGCCAGGTTTACTCACTTCTCTCGCTGACTATTTGGGGCCACATGCCATCTTCACCTTCTTCCTCACCAGGACCAAAGTAGGGATGCCGCACTCTTCCTTTGTGTTTGATCCATTGAATCCAGTACGGGTCTCTACAATCTTCCTGCTTCTCTCAGCAGTGTGTGCCTAGGTGATGTACGTACGAAGGCCTACCTGATGCATGCCTAGCTGATGCCAACGTGAAGGGCCTTTAATGGAACCGAAGAGCACCAGAGCAAGACCCGGGGCACGGTGGAGCTCGAGGAACACAGAGACAGGAAGAGGCACCTGGACGATCAGCGGAGCGCGTGGGGCAGATGCAAGCGCGGAGGAGGCAGAGGGGAGCGTTGTATGAGCTGCTGGCCCCCGAGGCAGATGAGGATGCCGAGGCGGAAGGCGTGGTAGGCGTCGACATTGGCGTACTCCACCTGCTCGACGGAAAGCCTAGGAGCATGCCAAGCGCTCATGGCCATGTTCCTGGGCTTGCTGGTCGACGAGGTGTTCCCCATGCCGGTGAGAGCACGCAGGTCGCGCCCCGAACGCGATGTGCAGGCTGGAGTGCACCCGGAGCATCTGACGTACGTACGAAGACATGTACTCTATAAAGACTATGCACGGGTCGACAAGAAGCGGTCGAGTGCGGTGGGGATGGGCGGATGGCTTCGGCGTCGACCTGGGTATGGTGGAAAATGAAGCGGCGATGGCCCACGCAGCGCTGCAGGTTGGCCGTCGGCGGTGTCTGCTGCCCGTCCCCGCGGCCACGACCGGAACAGAGGAGGGCCTGGTGGAGCTGTCCGGCGGTGTACTCTAGTCCAACATGCGTGACGATTGTATAGGTGGCGGCATCGGCGGTGATGGGAACGGTGTAGGCATTGGGAGCGCAGATGGAGTGGCAGAGGCATATGACGACCGGGTTGGAGTCAATGGCGGAGATGATTGAGGAAGAAGATGGATGTCATGTGGCCCCAAATTGTCAGTGAGAGAAATGTGTAATCCCAGCCGGGATCGTGTGCTTCCCGGCGCGACAAATAGATATATGGCAAAGAATGACCGGGATTTATAAATACAAGGTGCTCATTTCAGGGATCAGGAGGTTAGGGTTCAATTTAGACTTCTAATATGAATTCAAGGTTTATCTTAAACTTTTCCCTTGTTAATATCGACCCTACACCAATTCTAGACTTGTTTGTCGCACTGGAAAAAGGTCAACCCCGATAGAGATTAGAGCATCTCTAGCAGACCCTGCAAAAACTTGTCGGCCCGTAAAATTCTAGCCGTTTTGTAGGATTTCACTTTTTTTTGCCTGATCACATCGGCTAAACGAAGCTCGGCCCGCATAATTTTTACAGGCGACCCACATATCCAACACTCTAGGGGTTGTTTGGTAGGAATCCCAACCAAACACCCCCATAGTAGTCGGCACTGTGGTACATGGCAAAGTCCATGGCAAGCCCTAATGCTCCGGGCGTGTGTTGTGCCGCCGACCAAGTGGGTGCGCGCAGGTCTGAGACACGAAAGCCGAGTCAGAGGTCGTGCTCGATCTGTGGCGTACCTGTGCGTCCGCTGATCGAAGTTGCAGACTTGTGCGTAAAGGATGTCAACGGTGAGTGGTTCCGTGCCGGCGTCAAGGGCCGAGAATAAAGGATTATAGTCAAGGTCCAGCCCCGAAAGAATGTAGGAAATCAGCTTGTCTTCCTGCGGTGGTTTCCCGACAGCAGGGAGCTCGTCCGCTAGGTCCGCATCCGAGCGAAGTACGCCGGAGCAGACTGAGTTCTTTTCTGGGTGTTGGCAAAAGAAATATACTCCCTCCGTTCTATAATGTAGGACGTTTTTTGATACTACACTCGTTTCAAGAAACGTTTTACACTATGAGACGGAGGGAGTAGATGTTATTGACACGTGAACGAGACTGAAGCGAACATGTTACCGGGGAGGTCCAAAGTGCGTGCTATGTCGTTATGGAGATGACAGAAAAAAGCACGTCCTTTGACATGTTTTGCAGATTTGTCATTAATGTGGACCACTTTAGCTAGATTTCAGTCAGCTGAATATTAGTTTTGTGCTCAATCGATTTTCTGGCCCTTCGATTGTGCTTTAAGATTTGTGCGGTTTTCTTTCTGTCATGTATTGTAGGCAGTACTAGGCTATGTGTATTCAACTGGCCCCTATTTTGGGTCTGTCGATTTCCTTCTTGGGCCGGATTTTGATGTGTGCATGCTTTTTTCAATGTGTTTTCTTTTATTTTCTCCACGTGTATGCTTTTATATTTTTATTTTCCAGTTGAGTTTTATCTTTTTCATCACATGTATTTTCGAATGTTGAGTGTGTGTAAATGTATACATGCAAGTGCTGCATGTACAAATTACATTAGAGTACGGAAACTTCACTCTTATATATTTATTCTACATATTATTAAAAGTGCATTTTTTGTGCTAATTGTGTGGAAAATTTGGTTTTCTTATTTTCTTTATTCTTTAAGGGTAATACCAATGCTAATTGTTTTATGCTAATATTTTGCTAATTAAATAGTACAATTTTCCATTATTATGTGTATGTATGCACGAAAGTACTATACAATATGTGTGTTATATTAGATTGCTAAAGTTGCATTATTATATGTGTCTTTGCTGCATATTATAAAAAGTGCAATTTTTATTGTAAAGTTGTGTGCAAGTTTTTTTATTTTCTTTCTTCTTCGGAGTAATACCATTGTCACTAATTTATTTTCTCTTATAAAACTTGTTTGTTTTATTATGTTTATTATGTATAAACGCAAGTATGATACACCGTGTGCGTAAATTATAGTGGAGAGCAAAAATTGCACTGCATATGCTTATTTTTTGTATATTACCGAAGTGCAATTTCAGGGCATACTTGTGTGCAAGTTATTTTTAATTTATCTTTCTTATTAAAGGGTTTCATTCCCCCTAGAAAACTTCATTATTTTATTTTAGTTTCAGCTTTTATATTTTCTTTCTTCTTCAAGGGTTTCATTCTTACATAGAAAACTTCATTTTTTTTGTTTTAGTTTTAGTTTTTGTATTTTTTCTTAAAGGGTTACATTCTTTCATAGAAAAATTTATTATTTTGTTTTTGTCTTGTTTTTTATTTTCTTCCTTCTTAAAGGGTTTCATTCTTCCCTAGAAAATATTTTGTTTCTGTTTATTTATTTTCTTTCTTCTTAAAGTGTTTCAATCTTCCCTAGAAAATTTCGTTATATTATTTTTTATTTTTATTTTCTTTCTTCTTAAAGGGTTTTATTCTTCCCTAAAAAATCATTAGTTTGTTTTCATTTTACTCTTAAATTAATTTTTGTTAAATTTCTTTCTTTAACGGCAATAGCAATATCGTTGCACTATTATATGGTTATTCTTCCGTATTATAAAAAGTGCAATTTCTGTGTACAATGTGTGAATTTTTTCATTATATGGTTATTATTTAACTCCGATAATTCATTCGTTCTTATGAAACATTCTTTTTGTGAAAAATCCTTTCTTATAAGCTTATTTTGGCATGTCACAAAAAGCGCAATATGTATGTATGTTGTGTGCAAGTTTGTTCATTATTTGTTTTAGTGTGTTTCATTTTCTTCTTAAAGGGTAATCCCAATGCGACTAGTTCATTCTCCCTTAGAAAACTTTTATATTTTGATTTTATTTTAGTTTTTATTTCATTTCTAGCCTTCTCAAAGGGTGATACATGTGCCACTAATTCATTATCCCTTAGAAAACTTTACTATTTTGATTTGTTTAGGTTTTTATTTCATTGGCCTTCTTTAAGAGTAATACTGATGCCACAAAGTCATTCCCTCTTAGGAACCTTTTTTTTGAAAGTTCCACTATTCTATGTTTATTCTTGCATATCATAAAAGATCGCAATCCATTCGTAAACTATGTGCAAATTTTGCGCGTATCTATTTTATCTTCATTTTCTTTCCTTTTAAAGGGTAATACTAATGCGACTAATTCATTATTCCTTAGAAAACTTTATATTTTGATTTTGTTTGAGTTTTTATTTCATTTTCTTCTTCTTGAAGGATAATACCAATGTTCTTAATTCATTCCTTTTTATAAAAAAATTCTTGCAAAACGACACTACTATATGATTTTTATTGCATATTAAAATTTTGTCATTATTTTTTATTTTAGTTTTCATTTCATTTTCTTCTTAAAGACTATTACCATTGCTTCTAATTTATTCCTCCATAGAAAGCTTTTTTGTTTTTATTTTTATTTTAGTATAATAGTATAGGACAATAAAAACCTGGTGTCGTGGTTCTAAGTCTGACAGTAGTGTAGGGGGGTACTAATGGAGAGGCAAGATCCTATCTATGGAGTAGTTGTATACGCAAGAGGTTTACGAGTTCAGTCCCTTCTCGGAGGAAGTAACAACCCTACGTCTCGGAGCCCGGAGGCGGTTGACTGGGTTATATGTGTATGAGTTACAGGGGTGCGAACCCTTTACACTAAGGAGGGGGTGTGGCTTATATAGAGTCCGCCAGACCCCTCCGGCCCTCAGTTATGCCGGGTTTAAGATACATTAAGGTTGGGCGTTACTGGTAATGCTATACATAAAGTGTTATGATGACCAGAAAAGCTACTTAATGACCGACCGTTGGCGTGCAGAGTGACTTTAGATCTCCTGGCCGTCGAGTGGTTGGCTTCATTGTCGAGTGTTTGGCTTCATGGTCGAGTGTCTTCGAGTCCGTCGAGTGAAACACTTCTGAGTCGATTGGCAGGTGGTTTCTTCTAGAGATGTCCTTGGGTAGGGTAGTTATGACGGAGCCATGACCCTACCCTAGGTACATGGCTTCATCATTATCCCCCGAATGGATCGAGGTTTGAGTGGGGAAGGAGTTGAGAACTCTTCCGACCCATTTTTCATGCTATGAGTATGTCTTGTACTGGATCAATGCACTTTAGATGACGACACCAACTTCTTTTTCATTCGCCTTGATCCATTCTTTGTATCCGTCGAGTGAAGTTTTTCACTTGGAGAGCTCTGAGCGACAGAGCGGAGGAGATCCTTCGTCTGACAAGTTGTTCTGCAACCCGCGGATTTCGCGGGATTCGAATTTTGGGAAGCGCGCGGGGCAGAGCGAGGCCGTAGCAATCGGATGGGATAAGGCAGGGGCGCCTCGATCTCTGCGCCACCTTTTTCGCCACGTATCGCGCACGCGACTGTTGCGGGATTTGACAGGATCGTCCGGGCCTACATGTCAGTCACTCGGAAGCAACCTTATATAAGGCGTCAGACGGGGGGTTTTGAACAGTGCGCCCTCATTCCCCCCCTCTCTTCTCCAGACTCCTCCGCCGCGTTCGCTTCTGCCTCAGCGCCGCTGCTCCGAGCGTGCCTTGCCGGCGACGATGGTGAAAGAGAAGACGACAGCCCTGGAGCGGGCGAAGAAAGCGACAACGAAGGCGAAGGGGAGGGGAACCAGTCGGAGCGGATCTTCATCGAGGACCGTCTTGCCACCGGGCTGGATCCAGGACGACTGGATCCGCTCGACAATTAGTCAAGCGGATCTTGACGACTTGGCCGACGGAGGGCTGATCCCCCATGGATTGGCACGTCTCTCGGGGAGGGAGTCGGAGCCGCAGCCTCAGGAGGGTGAGTGCTTTCTCTTGGCCACCCACGTCGACCGCGGGTTTTCTTTGCCACCCCACCCTTTCTTTCGGGGATTTCTGAATTTCTTTGGGGCACAACTCTACCACTTCACACCCAACACCATCGTGTACCTCGCTGCTTATGTGTCTTTGTGCGAGAATTTCTTGGGTTGCCGGCCTCATTGGGGTCTTTTCAAGCACATCTTCACCTATCGGTCCCAGACGGTGAAGAAGGCCAATCCGAGTGAT
The DNA here is from genome assembly GCF_002162155.2 of Triticum dicoccoides. Lineage (NCBI taxonomy): Eukaryota > Viridiplantae > Streptophyta > Magnoliopsida > Poales > Poaceae > Triticum > Triticum dicoccoides. The sequence goes on from NC_041391.1 coordinate 82,508,218, forward strand.
GAGAGGACACACGTGATTCAGATGTGTGGGGGTCTTGGGGTTCAATTGAGAGGGAAAAGCTCCTTTCCGACCATGATTTTGCCCGACTCCGTCCGTGGATGGCAGTCGACCTGGTTCTACTGCAAATACCAGCCGACGCCAGGGCAGTCGACTAGGCTCCCTCCCTTTTCCATGGAACGAGTGAGGAAGCCCTCCTCTTTGAAGGTGGTACCGGAAGAGAAGGCGTAGGTGAAGGTGCTGGTCGAGCGTGTCGTGCAGATCATCCATGACGGGGTGACTGGCATGGACCTCTTGGAGGTCTCCTTCCTACGATGCATCCATCCGCTCCAAGCTCAAGTTCATCCAATGTTGTTGTATTCTGGCACTGAGGACACCACTCGGATCCATCCGGAGGAGATTGACGCTGCCACGCTGGAGCGGTGGATGGCGAGCATCACAGGGAACAAAGACAACCCCCGAAGATCCCGGAGGATTGTCCCACTCAACCAATCATATGAAGTAGACAAGGTCTTATTCTGCATTTTCGACTGCGATTCCGCTTTCTCCATTCTGTTTGCTTAAAATTAGCCGACTGACTTTTGTCTTGTTTGTTGTCTTCTAGGCTACGACTGAGATGTACTCGATACCCAACGGGGAGCAGGAACAAGCCGAGGAGGGAGAGGCGAGTGGAGGTGAAAGTGAGGAGGAGGAGTGGCAATCTGACAGCGAGGGGGAAAAGGTTGAAGACCGCTCCAGCAAGGAGGAGGAGGAAATGGAAGTCGATCCTCCTCACACGGAAAGGCGGCCCAAGCTTGCCCATGACCCTGCGGGTGAGCGTGGCAAGACGGTCGCGCCTGTTGTGCAGTCGTCCAAGCATCCTTGGGCGGCTTCTCCGGCGTCAAATGAGAAAGCGCCGAAGCAGCCGAAGCCGTCAAAGGCGCCGAATGCCTTGCCCAAGATGAGAATGGTCATTCCCACTATCTCCGAGTAACAGCAGAACTTGCGTTTCCTTGTTTAGCTCGGATGAACTTCTAGTCGACTCACCGACTGACCGACTGATTTCTGAAATCTGCAGTGTTGCTACCTCCGAGACCTCCGCCAAGAACGACGACCAGGAAATGGAAGACGCTGCCACCTCCAACCCTGGTACACTCACTAGCATTTTCACTTTTGGTTGATTGGATTTCGTTTCTGACTCTGGATTTATCTTGCAGCTCCTCATCATGTCATTGATCTCCCTGATGATGACGACGAGGTGCCACTGAGGGCGAGGAAAAATAGAAAAGCACCGGCTGGCAAGGCCACTCGGACTGCATCAGTGCCTGAGGTACTAGTTCAAGAAGGTGGCGATGTCACTCGGCATTCTGTGACCTTCGCTGTGTCGCTGACGAGTGCCCGGCCTTCGTCATCGACTGCTGATCCGCCCTCCCTTTTCACCACACACCACATCCCAGAGGACCAAGCGGGTGCTGCTAAGGAGGCTATACGCCAGGCGGGGATTATGATGGAGCAGGTGAAGGCGATCCGGGAAGCCAGCCAAGCGGCTTATGATGCGAGCTCAGCCCTTCAGAGCAATGTCCAGGTTAGTTGGTCACCTCCTGTTCTGTTAGGATATGCTATCTGAAGACTTTCTTTCCGAAGATCTTTGAGTCTGTACACCCACTGGGTGCGTCAATTGATGTTTTGAACTGGTGGGGGCACGCTGAGTGCACCCACTAGGTGTAGTCTCCGAGACTATGGTCGACTGCTGGCGGTCGACTGTAGTCTTTCTATTTTGAATTTCCTCATTCCAACTTCTTTAGTCGATCTGGTCGGACCATGTCGAATGGAATCTTGGAACCGGTGGGGGCACGCTGAGTGCACCCACTGGGTGTAGTCCCTGAGACTATGGTGGACTGCTGGCAGTCGACTGTAGTCTGAAGATCCTGTTTATTTTTGTAGCTCGTGATGAGACCAAGACTAACTGCTGGCAGTTAGCTATGATTTTGGAACCATAATCTCTTTGTTCCTTTCGGTTGGCTGATCGGATCAAGTCGATAAAACTAGTGGGGGCACGCTGAGTGCACCCACTGGGTGTAGTCCCCGAGACTACTGTTGAATATTTTGATTCGACTGTAGACTTAAAAATGCTACGGTTTTTCTCTTAGTTACTCAGAAGCAACCTCTCTTTGATATCTATCGACTGTCTTTTGCAAAAATCTTGCGAGCTTGTGGCTCGTTATACTGAATTGGAAAAGAAACATATCCAACTCAACCTTGACTTGAAACTTGTTCAGGAGAACTTTCAGAAGGCGAAGGACGAGGCAAAATGTATGATTGGTGAGAACTTGACGACTGTTTTCATCCTTCTTCCCATTATTGACTCTGACCTCCTTGTCACTTTGCAGAAAAAAGGAAGGTGGCTCTGAACAAGAAGGACCAGGAACTTGCTGAGGCGCAGAAGGCGGCTTTGGACAAAACGAAGCTTGCCGAGGAGAAGCTGGCTTCAGTCGGCAAACTTGAAGAAGAGAACGCCAACCTGAAAGCTGCTCTTGACGCGGCCAACAAGGAAGTCAGCCGTCTGAAGAATGACAAGATAGCTCTGAGTGACAAGGCTAGTGAACTGGTGGGGAAGAAGAACGATCTGGAGGCTTATCTGGGAGGGCTCGTCAAGAAGCTATTCATCATGCTTGAGGGTAATCTCTCCTGCCCAACTGACTTGTAATCACTGACTTATCATAGAACTGCTGGCTTATCCCTGAGTTGTGTTTACAGAATTCTGCCAAAACTTCAAGGAAGAGACCAGTCGAGTGGAGACAGGCCTCGATCCTATCAACTCTCCTGTGAAGGACGAAACTGCCATGAACGTGCTCCGACTGGAGTCTCGTGTCGCTGGTGTGGTTGACTATCTTGCTCGACTGAAGGTTGCGGAGTCGCGAATCGACACGACACTCTGGCCAAGGGAGACGCTTCAGAATGACCTCGAGTCTCTGATGACTCGACTGAATGAAGTTACAGGTCAAGTGCAAGAATGGAAGAAGTCTTCTGCCAGGTGTGGTGCTGATGTTGCTCTGTCTTTGGTCCGTGTTCACTGCAAGGATGCACGGGAGGAAAAGCTGGCATCCCTCAAGGTGGCCAATACCAAGAAGCATGACTTCCAATCTTTCATGGAGACCTTCATTGCAGCTGCCACTTGGATTGCAGATGGAATCGACCTGGACCAGTTTGTAGCGCCTTCCAGTCCTCCACCGGAGGAGTAAAAACTTTTATGCTTGATGCCTTAAATTTGCCTCGGAATGCCGAGTGGTTTTGTAACCGATAAACTTTAACAGGCTTGATGCCTGAGCACTTCTGGACCCGTAGAATGCTATCTGAACTTGACTTTGCCGTTGAATATGTTTGCATTTGCCTTCGAGCGAACATTGTCCTTCACTCGGAATATATTTTAGTGCTTGTGACGCACTCTTGCAGGTAGGGATGGAGCACAGATGGCAGTCGACCTGCGTCCTTGCGGGTCGGGATGGAGCGCACATTGTATTTGCGCGGAGCTCCGAAGGAGAAGGTAGCAGTCGACCTGCACCTCGTCGTCCTTGCAGAGTGCACATTGTATTTGTGCCGCAGCTCCGAAGGAGAAGGTAGCAGTCAACATGCACCTCGTCGCCCTTGCAGAGCACACATTGTATTTGTGTTGTAGCTCCGAAGGAGAAGGTAGCAGTCGACCTGCACCTCGTCGTCCTTGCAGAGCGCACATTGTATTTGTGCCGTAGCTCCGAAGGAGAAGGTAGGAGTCGACCTGCACCTCGTCGTCCTTGCAGAGCGCACATTGTATTTATGGCGGAGCTCCGAAGGAGAAGGTAACAGTCCACCTGCACCTTGTCGTCCTTGCGGATCGAAATGGATTTCATACTTAGGCGAGTACTGGACTGCGGCTAAGCCCCCGAGTGGGAGGTTTGCTCTCCACTCGGTAAGATTTTAAACACTTAGGCGAGTACCGGACTGCAGCTAAGCCCCCGAGTGGGAGGTTTGCTCTCCACTCGGTAGGATTTTAATCACTTAGGCGAGTACTGGACTGCAGCTAAGCCCCCGAGTGGGAGGTTTGCTCTCCACTCGGTAGGATTTTAAACACTTAGGCGAGCACTGGACTGCAGCTAAGCCCCCGAGTGGGAGGTTTGCTCTCCACTCGGTAGGATTTTAAACACTTAGGCGAGC
>NC_041391.1:82512515-82539175 GCF_002162155.2 Triticum dicoccoides
GCTCTCTACTCGGTAGGATTTCAAACACTTACGCGAGTACTGGACTGCAACTAAGCCCCCGAGTGGGAGGATTGCTCTCCACCCGATAGGATTTTTCAAACTTAGGCGAGCACTGGGCTGCAGCTAAGCCTCCGAGTGGGAGGCAGACTCTCCACTCGGTAGGATTTCAAACACTTAGGTGAGTACTGGACTGCAGCTAAGCCCCCGAATGGGAGGATTGCTCTCCACTCGGTAGGATTTTTCAAACTTAGGTGACCACCGGGCTGCAGCTAAGCCTCTGAGTGGGAGGCAGACTCTCCACTCGGTAGGATTTCAAACACTTAGGCAAAACGGATTCGCAGCTAAGCCTCCGATTGAAAGGCTTGCTCGTCACTCGGTAGGAATTTTTTTTAGAAACTTAGGCAAAACGGATTCGCAGCTAAGCCACCCACTGGGGGATTTCTTACATAAACAAAAGCAACAACAATTAATGGGAAAATTATAACACTTTTGTCTTTGATAAACAAACTACAAGAGTACTTTTATTACATCTAATCTGAGTGAGTACTTAAGTGTAAAAGGGGCGGAGCAGATCCGCATTCCAAGCTCGTGGCTCATCAATCTGGCGACCGACATTGTAGAGACGGTATGCTCCATTGTGGATAACTTTGGTGATGATGAAGGGGCCTTCCCAAGTAGGGGCAAGTTTGTGTGGCTTCTATTGGTCCACTCGGAGGACCAAGTCTCCTTCTTGGAAGGCTCGACTCTTCACGTTTCTGGCATGGAATCGACGCAAGTCTTGCTGATAGATGGTCGATCGGATCATGGCCATCTCTCTTTCTTCTTCCAGAAGGTCGACTGCGTCCTGCCGGGCTTGTTCTGCTTCAACTTCAGAGTAGAGTTCAACTCGAGGTGCGTTGTGAAGCAGGTCGCTCGATAGAACTGCTTCGGCTCCACAGACCAAAAAGAACGGAGTTCGCCCAGTCGACCGATTAGGAGTAGTCCTCAATGCCCAAAGAACTGATGGAAGTTCGTCGACCCACGCGCCTGCTGCGTGTTTGAGATCACGCATCAAACGGGGTTTCTGTCCTTTGAGAATTAGGCCGTTAGATCTTTCTACTTGTCCATTCGACTGGGGGTGAGCGACGGAAGCATAGTCGACTCGTGTGCCTTGAGAAGCGCAAAAGGCTTTGAATTGGTCGAAATCGAAGTTTGACCCATTATCAGTGATGATGCTATGCGAAACTCCATATCCGAATATCAACTCTCTGATGAAGCTGATAGCAGTGCCGGCATCAAGATTCTTGATAGGCTTGGCTTCGATCCACTTGGTGAACTTGTCGACTGGCACCAGTACATGGGTGAAGCTGCTCCTGCCAGTTCTCAGTGGTCCAACCATATCTAATCCCCAAACAGCAAAGGGCCAGACGATTGGAATGGTCTTCAGGGCTGAGGCGGGCTTGTGCGACATATTGGAGTAGAACTGACATCCTTCACACTTGTCGACTATCTCTTTCGCCATTTCATTTGCTCTGGGCCAGTAAAAACCCGCTCGGTATGCTTTAGCCACAATAGTCCGAGAGTACGCATGATGGCCACAGGTCCCTGAGTGGATGTCATTAAGAATTATCCGACCCTCTTCTGGCGTTATACATTTCTGACTGGCTCCAGTCGCGCTTTCTCTGTACAACTGTCCCTTCATCACAGTAAAGGCCTTGGATCGACGGACGATTTGTCGAGCCTCTTCTTCATTCTCTGGGAGCTCTTTCCTTAGGATATACGCGATGTATGGCACTGTCCAATCGGGAGTGGTAACCAAAACTTCCATGATCAAGTCGACCATGGCTGGGACCTCGACTTCAGTCGGATCCGTGGCACTTTTTAGCTGCGGGGCTTCTTCGGTGAAAGGATCCTCTTGAATTGACGATGCGTGGATATGTTCCAAAAACACACCGCTGGGAATGGCTTCTCTCTTGGAACCTATCTTTGCCAAGTCATCAGCTGCTTGATTTTTCAGTCGGGGTATATGATGAAGTTCTAACCCCTCAAATTTCTTCTCCAGCTTTCTTACTGCATTGCAGTAACCAGTCATGGCTGGGCTTCTGACGTCCCACTCCTTCATCACTTGGTTAACCACCAAATCTGAGTCGCCGTAGACCATAAGGCGACGGACGCCGAGTGAAATGGCCATACGCAACCCATACAAAAGTGCTTCGTATTCTGCTTCGTTGTTGGAGGAATCAAAGTGAATCTGGAGTACATATCTGAGCTTATCTCCTCGGGGGGAAACCAACACTACCCCAGCACCGGAACCATTCAGCATCTTAGAGCCATCAAAGAACATGGTCTAGTGCTCCGAGTAAACTTTTGTCGGCAGTTGCTGTTCAGTCCACTCGGCGAGGAAATCTGCTATTGCTTGGGACTTGATAGCTTTCTTTGCCTCAAATCTGATATCCAGGGGAAGGAGTTCAATCGCCCATTTTGCCACTCGACCAGTTGCATCTCTGTTGTGCAGAATCTCTAACAATGGGGCGTCGCTGACGACTATAATGGTATGGTCAGAGAAGTAATGAGCAACTTTCTTCGTGGTCATATAAATACCATATACAAGCTTCTGATAGTGAGGGTATCTTTGCTTTGATGGGGTCAGAACTTCAGAAATATAATATATTGGGCGCTGAACTTTGAAGGCTTTTCCTTCTTCTTCCCACTCAATCGTAAGTACTGTACTGACGACTTGTCCTGTGGCTGCAATGTAAAGCAGCAAAGGCTCTTTGCTGATCGAAGCAGCAAGCACCGGCTGGGTGGAGAGCAGGGCTTTTAGCTCTGCAAACGCTGCATCAGCTTCAGGAGTCCACTCGAATTTGTCTAACTTCTTCATAAGTCGGTAAAGAGGCAATGCCTTTTCACCGAGGCGAGAGATGAACCGACTTAAAGCGGCCAAGCAACCAGTAAGCTTCTGAACATCATGCACACACACAGGTCGTTTCATTCGGAGTATAGTGCCCACTTTCTCTGGGTTTGCATCGATTCCTCGTTCGGAAATAAGGAAACCGAGTAACTTTCCGTCGGGAACTCCGAATGTGCACTTGGATGGATTAAGCTTGATATCATACCTCATGAGGTTGGCAAATGTTTCAGCAAGGTCAGTCAGCAGGTCGGAACCTTTCCGTGACTTGACCACAATATCATCCATGTACGCTTCCACATTCCGACTGATTTGAGTGAGCAAACAGTTCTAAATCATCCTCATGAACGTGGCTCCGGCATTCTTGAGGCCGAATGGCATGGTGACATAATAGAAGCACCCAAATGGGGTGATGAAAGATGTTTTGATCTCATCGGGTCCATACAGACAGATCTGATGGTACCCAGAATAGGCGTCTAAGAAAGACAGTCGCTCACACCCCGCAGTCGAGTCGACTATTTGGTCGATGCGGGGGAGAGGAAAATGATCTTTCGGGCAGGCCCGATTGATATGTTTAAAGTCAATGCACATGCGAAGTGACTTGTCCTTCTTGGGGACCATGACAACATTGGCGAGCCACTCAGAGTGGTATATTTCATAGATAAACTTTGCTGCTAAGAGCCGAGCCACCTCCTCGCCAATGGCCTTCCTTTTCTAGATGGCGGACCGTCGCAGATGTTCTTTGATAGGTTTCGCCTTTGAGTCGACTCGTAGACGGTGCTCAGCTAGCCCCCTGGGAACACCCGGCAAGTCAGAAGGTTTCCATACGAAGATGTCCCAGTTCTCATGGAGGAACTGGATGAACTCTTCTTCCTATTTGGGGTCGAGCGTTGTGGAGATATGAGTCGGAGCAGCATTGGGGTCGGTCAGGTGGATGTGAACCGGTTTTGTCTCACCGGACGACTGAAATGCTGATTCCATAGCGGGCTTCTTGGCTCGCAACAAATCACTCGGGTCTGCATTTTTCTGGTGTTCCTGCCACTCTTCTGCTACCATCTGAGCATCAGCGATCTTTGAGCCCTTCTGAAAGCACTCTCCGCCTTCTTCCGATTGCCAGTAACAGTGATCACACCTTTGGGGCCAGACATCTTCAATTTGAGGTACACGTAGCATGGTCAAGCCAGAAAACATGCATAAGCTGGCCTGCCCAAAATAGTGTGGTAGGCACTCTCAAAATCCACAACTTCAAATGTCAACTTTTCTTTGCAGAAATTTTTGGAATCACCAAAAGCCACATCAAGAGCAATCTGGCCGAGTGACGCAGCCTTCTTGCCAGGAATGACTCAATAGAAACTCATGTTGCTGGTACGGAGTCTGGACATCGGAATGCCCATCCCTTTCAGTGTCTCTGTGTACAGTATATTCAAGCTACCGCCACCATCCATCAACACTTTAGTCAGTCGAGTGCCTTCGACAACTGGGTCGACCACCAGAGCTTGCCTCCCAGGGGTGGCTATGTGTGTCGGGTGATCAGACTGGTCGAACGTGATAGCAGTCTGAGACCATTTCAGATAATTGGGTGTTGCCGGAGCAACCATATTTACTTCTTGGTTGATAACTTTCAATCGACTTTTGCTTTCAACGTCAGCAAAAATCATCAGGGTGGAATTGACCTGGGGATACCCATTATCACTATCCTCTTTGTCATCAAATTTGTCCGACTCCTTTTCCTTATCCTTGGGCTGCTTCCCCTGGAATTGCTGGATCAAGAGCCGACACTGTCGAGTGGTATGTTTTGGGTAAATGAAGTTACCCTCTTCATCTTTCTTCGTGTGGATGTGGCATGGCAAATCCATCACGTCATTTCCCTCCTTGTCTTTCACCTTTTTAGGGTTCCAAGGCCCTTTGGGCTTCCCTTTAAACTTTCCTTGAGTCACGGTTAAGGCTTCTCCAGGAGCAGCTGGCTTGGCTTTCCGTTTCTGCTTCCGACTGGAGTTCCCTCCTCCGGTTTCGTGGGCGACTGACTTGTGTTTGCCACTCTGGAGCCAATTCTCTTCTTCACCATTGGCATACTTGGTGGCTATCTCCATCATTTGACTCAGAGACATGTCTCCGGTTGGACCGAATTTCAGGTTCAACTCTCTGTACTTAACGCCTTCCTTGAAGGCACAGACTGCCTGGTGATCAGATACATTTTCTACCGTGTGATGCAATGTGATCCATCTCTGGATGTAATCTCTTAAAGTCTCATTTGACTTCTGCACACAAGTTTGCAGCTCTGTCAATCCTGCTGGTCGCTTGCAAGTTCCTTCAAACATTCTGACAAACACTCGGGAAAGATCTTCCCAAGTGTAAATGCTGCTGGGTGCTAACTGATTCAGCCATGCTCTGGCTGAGCCCTCCAACATAAGGGGCAGATGCTTCATGGCCACCTCATCATTGCCGCCGCTGATCTGAACAGCCACTCGGTAGTCCTCAAGCTAAGTATCAGGCTTGGACTCACCAGTGAACTTACTGACTCCAGTCGCCAACCTGAAGTTGGGAAGAATCACCGCGGCCCTGATGGCTCTGCTGAAACACTCTGGTCCTGAGACATGCACTCTGCTGCTGGTGGGCACATCTCTGTCGTGACCCTCTCGGTGAGCTCTGTTCCTGTCAACCAGACCTTGAACGATGATGGATCTCGCATCAAAGCCTGGTTCCCCAGGGCCGACTAGAATCCTTCGCCCAACACTGTGCTGGCGTCTATCATCCTGCTGTCGAGGCACGTATGATCCGTCCCTTGGGGGAGGGGTGGGCACTCGACGTCGATCATCGCGGTCGATTCGGTGATCGTACTGCTCACGGTTCTTGTACTGATCATGCCGGTCTCCACGCCCTTCGCGCCTCGGGGGCGATCTGGGGCTGTGAGCCGACTAGACTGTATTTGCAGCTACGGATCTGCTGTGAATCCTATTCCGCGACTGCGATACAACTGAATTTTGATCTCCTGCTGTTGGGAGTAAATCTCTGATCTGCATCAAGCCTCTGCCAGCCTTTGAGTGGGAAGGCTGAATCAACTCTGCGATACGGGCCGCAGCTGCTAAATTCCGAATCGGAGTTCGGTATACCTGAGTCGGTGGTGGAAAGAGCTGACGTCGACTGGAGTCTGGAACCCATTGCCGCGCACGTTCGTTAAATGCTCGCTGAAGGTTCTCCAGTCGAGTGCGCTCAGCCAAGTTGGCCAAGCGCGCGTCCTCTAAGGCACGAGCCTCAGGGGTTTCCCCAACGATAGGAGTGTGTAGCGCATCCATGTTCCGGCGGCGAAGATCTTCCCTCTGCAGCGCAGTGAGTGGGTCGGGGCGATACTCTTCATGGGCATGCGACGGATCGCCTCCGCCGTCGCCTTCTTCGACGCCGGGAAAACCGGGAGGACCGCGTGGTCCATCGACCATTAGAACCTCCGCCGCTGGATCACTGCTGTCGCACTCGGATGCAGTCTCTACGGAGCCAGTCGACAGGTCGAATAGGCCGTAGAGAGATTCGCCGGGCTCGATTCCCGTGACTTGGGGGGTGGCCGACTGGCGGGCCACCGCGTGCCTCACCCACCGCTGAAGCCTCGACCGACCGGAGCGCTTGCGCCGACGGGAAGCAGGGAGGGAGGATGACACAACGACCGCCCGATACTGGGTCAACGGTTGCCGCAGGAGGACGCCGCGGACGCACGCGCGAAAGTGCGTCGCTCCGCGGACTGGGAGCGCGTCGATGTCGAGCGGAGCCTCCTGAAGACAAGCAGAGTCGTCGACGACGAACGTGAGCGCGCCGAGACGGATCTCGCGGCCCTCAACCAAAACTCCACCTGAAACCATGATGAAGGAGATCGGAAAGAATTGCAACTTCTCCAATAAGTCGCTAAGACACCCGCCCCTCGGTGGGCGCCAACTGTCGTGGTTCTAAGTCTGACAGTAGTGTAGGGGGGTACTAATGGAGAGGCAAGATCCTAGCTATGGTGTAGTTGTATACGCAAGAGGTTTACGAGTTCAGGCCCTTCTCGGAGGAAGTAACAGCCCTACGTCTCGGAGCCTGGAGGCGGTCGACTGGGTTATATGCGTATGAGTTACAGGGGTGCGAACCCTTTACACTGAGAAGGGGGTGGCTTATATAGAGTCCGCCAGACCCCTCCGGCCCTCAGTTATGCCGGGTTTAAGATACATTAAGGTTGGGCGTTACTGGTAACGCTATACATAAAGTGTTATGATGACCATAAAAGCTACTTAATGACCGATCGTTGGCGTGTAGAGTGACTTTAGATCTCCTGTCCGTCGAGTGGTTGGCTTCATGGTCGAGTGTTTGGCTTCGTGGTCGAGTGTATTCAAGTCCATCGAGTGGAACACTTCTGAGTCGATTGGCAGGTGGTTTCTTCTAGAGAAGTCCTTGGGTAGGGTAGTTATGACGAGCTTCATCACCTGGTACTTGGTCTTCTGTCGATGGCCCGACTTTGTTATGATCCAAAAGGAGTAATCTATCATGAGAACAAAATTTTCAATAGATTAAAATTCAGTGACGATGTTGACTTTTTGTACTGTCATAGGAAGGGACTGTAGTAAATAGCCCATGAACGTAAGTACAACCTTTGGTGCCGATCGCACAAGGCCCAGGCAGGTTTGGTCGAATGATTTGCCAGCTGCTGTTGTACACATGAGTTTGGGGCTTTAACAAAATGTTTTTTCTCTGGCCTAAGAAAAGTTGACTGACCCAAACTAATTTCAGTCGACTGACTGTTAGTCGCTCCCAATGTGAACATCACATGCAAGAGTTGTATGACAGGATCGTCAGTGTGAGCAAGGCAGCCGGTGGTGGTGCTGCCCAGGCAGAAGAAACGCCATCTCCCTGTCGATCAACGTCTTCTTCATTCTACGTGGGTTTTTTTGTTACACTTCTCTTTTCATTTACTCAACTTGAGTACCGATCTGTTTGTACTTAGCGGAACGGTTCAACGGAATCGTTTTCCTTCTGTCCCTGGCGGTTAGAAACCCTAGCCGCCATCAGGAGACCCAATCTTTCAGCGCCGTCCTCCGGCGGCTTCCCTCCGTCGGTGACCTCGGTCTTCGGTGATGAGGGGGGTTGCCGGATTCACGCGTGTGGATCGTTTTTACTCCCTCGTAGTTTTAAATTTTTAGGCTGTTCATCGTCTTTGTTTTGGCTGGACGATGACAACGCTGAATAAAGATTCTTCGGATCCTTCCTTGACAAGGCCATTGGTCCTATGGTTGGGGATGGATTTGGAAACCAGTCTGTTCAAGCGTGGCGGCGGCGGCATCCTCGTGGTGGACCTGTGTCCTCGAGCTCCGTCATTGCGACGTCGTTTCCTCCAGCATCGGCGCGGAGCTTGGGAGGTAGTCCAGGAGCGGATGCAGATTGTGGTCTGCATCGACGACATTTGGAAGACGGAACATGTGCTGGGTTCGTGGTTCGTGGATGACAGGTATGGTTTCCTTCCGCGACGTCTTAGTCGCGGTGGGGTGCCAGATCTGGAGTTCGATGGCGTGTCCGGGATGTTGCCCCGGTCTGATTCGTTCAACGGTAAGGGCTTCACTTTTGATGAGCCACCTTGGAGGTTCACAAAGCTGCATATCAGCGATGGAGCCGTGTCGAGCTCGGGTGAGGAGGTGATCCATCATTCTTTTCTTCGGTGGCTGCTGTCGTGGTGCCGGAGGCAGGTGATGGGCGTTGGTGTCAAGCTCAGAGATGTTCTGCTATCTTTTCAGTTTTGTCATGTCGGTCCTTACGTAACTTGTACTTTAATCTTTATGATATGAATGAGACACGTATTACCATGCAAAAAAAGAAAACTTGAGTATCATAGATAGTATCATGAAAGTCAACTAGACATTTTTGCTTACGTGACACATAATGCAATGAGGAAATAGAGGGCTGAGTATCATAATATGATACCGTATCATATCATAATTAATGTGTCTTGCATGACAATAAGTGAGGCTAATATCAAGTTATGATACTGTGCACTATAAGATAGTATCATACATATAAAGTATCATATCCATAATTGTAGTGCATGATATTTCCTATTGTGCCCAGCCTTACTACACCAGACGAGTAGTAGGCGACGCCCTAAAGAAACAATGAAAGCTTGTAACTTTGGGGTCATATGATCATATCATCTTGGTGACTGTATTTCATGGCCAAAGCAATCTTGGTGACTGAAATACTGAGCGCACACATTCAGACATCCTACACTATACTAGGCGGCTTGCTCTGCTGCCCTCCTTCTGCTGCCGACGTCGTCTCGCCGCCGTCAATCTTGGTGATCACCAAACACAGACCAGGGTTCTGGAACGCCCATAACTGGATTTCGTCCATCGCTTGCAGGCCACTCACGTCGACGAAGCTCTTGTGGTTCCCGAATTTCAGCACCGTGTTGCCGTTTGACGTCCACCGCGTCAGTTGGGCATCCATCCGGTCGCCGGCACGGTTGATGTAGACCGGCACGACCAGCCCGCCGTGCTTCTTCCCCTGCGCCCTCGCCTTCTTCTCCTCGCTGCTCTCGTTGTTGCTGCCGGGCGCCTGCCGCTTCGGCTTCTTCCAGGGCCTGTCCAGGTTGGCGGCGCGGCGCCCCTCGTCGGAGAGGAGCGGGATGAGGCGGGCGGCCTCGCCGCGCGGTATCAACAGCCGGCTCTGCTGCAGGTCGAGGTCCGAGCGCTCGACGCGCTTGTGGGCGATGAAGTGGAGCTGATGGTCGGGCAGGAGGCCCAGCTCTGCGCGTATCCGCGTCCACGACGGCTCCGGTGGGACGCGGTGGTGTCCTGCGACGCCCGAGGCTGCGCCGGCGGCGAGAGGGACGTATGAGCACCACGCCGCTCGCAGCGGAACGGCGCCGATGGGATAGGTAGAGAACGGTGCCGCCGTGGTGGTGCTGCTTGAGGTGGACGCCGCGTCTTTCCTTGGGATCTCTCCGGCGCCGTCGCACAGCCCTAACGGGCGCCATACTCTGCCACGGACGCACACTGCCTGCAGCGGGACAGCGTCGATGGGTTGACAGTCCATTGCTGCTGGGGAACGCGTCTCGCCGTCGTTGCCGCGGACCACGATCGCCAGCGAGGACGACCGTGAGCTGCTGCTGCTGGCCGGCGCTGATGTCCCCGGCGTTCCTTGGTAAACACAAGCCGCAAACTTTCGCTTCTTGGGCGGTAGAACACTGTTCGCATTAGCCGCCGGCGGCGCGATGGCATCCACGATCACGAGCGCCGTTTCCGCCACACCGCTCGACGCGGCCGAGCTATCTTCCTGGACGACAGAGCCGCCGCTCGACGCCCGGTCGGCGTTTGGTCCTGCGCAAAGTTCATCTTCATCCGAGGGCGCGAGCGAGAGCTTCAGGTAGTCACGCGGCGCGTCTATATGCTTCAGCGTCACCTCCCCTGGCTGCTCCCGCGGCTGTACTTCCCCGGCGGGCGTGAGTGACAGCGTCAGATACTCAGGCGGCGCCGCGTCAGGCCCCTGCAGCAGATGTTCCAGGGACACCACCCCCGGCTGCGTCCTCTGCCTTTTCTCAAGATCATCCGCCGGACGGGGCTCACCGTTGCCGGAGACCGTGCCGGAAGCCGATGCTGATGTCGAGCAAGATCGCGCCATCGCCGTCGCGCAGGTGCAATGCCGATCGTCGCCGTCTGTAGATGCAGCGATTGATTCCTCTTGGGGTGTAAAACTGTAAATATATAGTACTCCAGCCTGAGTATACCGCCTGCGATACGTACGCCATCCGTGTGCAAAATGAACTCGGATTCCCATTTGGATTCGCATTTAGACTCGCTGGTGTCCGTCTCCCGCTCGTGTTCAAGTGTTTGTGCTGCGAGAAGTTGTAATCCGATCGAGCTGGAGTAAAATTTCCGAAACACTAACGCCCACCCACACGTGTGGCACGTCTTTAATTCGTCCACACGCATGGATGGTCGTTGGTTATTTTTCGCACGAATCTTGACATCAAAAAATGAATTTATTGTATTACGTAGGACAAGCCCGGTGTATGATATGTAGGTAGTTCGCCGCACGCTGTTTCTCCCTCGAACGAGACCGGTTGCGAGCCGGGACGTGCGGTGGAACTGCCGTCGCGCCTGCACGGCGCGCACGACTTCCGTTCCCCATCTTCCACGACTGCCCATTTTCCCACTCTCCCACACCCAAGCTGTCATTTGCTATGTTTTTTCACTAGTAGAAAAACCCCTATTAGTCCCGATTGGTGAGGGCATTTTGTCCCGGTTCTTGAACCGGGGCTAAAGGGTCGTTACTAATGCCTTAGACCTTTAGTCCCGCTTCTAACAGGAACCGGGACAGATGGGCTTCCACGTGGCCGGTGCGCCGAGCCCAGGCAGGAGGGCCTTTGGTCCTGGTTGGTGGCGCCAACCAGGACAAAAAAGCATCCACGCACACGTAGTATCCACAGAAATTATTCTTTTCTTCCTGCCACAAGCACTTTACAAGAAATATAGGTCAATCAAACTGATAATGAAGCATTATAAATGGCATTGATGAAAGTATAGCTATAGAATCAATGGGAGATGCGCGCAACTAGCTAGCTAGTAGTACTTACTTTCGGGTATGTAAATCGCAGCTCCTTCGGCAGTCCCGGAGCTTCTGCGGTGAACTGTTTTCAAACCCTGCAAGACAAAAAAAATAATTATTATTACTTGAGATATCAGGAAATGAACAAAAGGTTGCCGATACGGTGCGATAATGATCGATTGAATTTACTTGTTGAGCAATTTAGTCATGTCCGCATAAGTTTCAGGATCTTTTCGTCTCGAGTCTAAGACGGTTACTAGTTCCCGCTCAAGCTTAATCTCCAGAAGAACATAGTGGAAGCTGCGCACGCATGCATAACTCATCAATTACATTACTATAACCTCGCTCGAGTAATAAGGGAAACCGAATATGCACACGACAGTAACACTCACTTGAAGTTGTAAGGAAAGAGTATTAAATCTTTGTTTTGATTTTTGATCAACGATTGTAGCAAGTTGGCCTCAGCCTCTGCGGCCTTCTTTTTAACCTGAAATTCATCTATGATATTTGTGTTAATGCACCCAATATCATACATTTCTTGTTTTTTGCACTCGACGATCTTCAATCTGCATAATATAGTGAGGATAATTAATTATAAATACATGCAATGAAAGAGCCGAGCTATATATAGAGACTTAATGATAGAAATAGTACTTACAGACAGTAGCAAAAGACTGTTAATTTATCGAGGGCCTTTTGATTGAAGAACTTGAAGAACTCCTCAAATGGAACATGCAACAGATCAGTTCCAACGAGGTCATGCTCCTCTTTAATTCTCAGATACAAAGTATTCGTCCCCCAGACTCTCTGCAGGTTTTCATGTACCAATTATGAAATCTTTGAATCATCGTTGTTAGAGATTTTTCATCTTTTACGAGAGGCTTCCCGTACTCGTATATGTGTTCGTCCACCTTCAAGAAATCAAAATGTACATCGTTAGGTAGGTAATCTCCAAGATTGTTATAACCGGGCACCGTCCCCGGAGCATTAGCGACGATGTCGCTAGACACATTGAGCGGGGGGCACGATTGCTTCGCTTGTTCGCCGAGCTAGGCAATTTTTTCCCCAGCTGCTCGTTCCTTTAACCTTTGATCACTAACAGTACTTCCCGACTGGTTAGCTTCGAGATATATCTTTTCAGTAATGCGCTCATAGTTGGTTTTCGGCGGAGACTTTGGTGGTTTCAGGGCATCGATAGTGCGCTTTTCTTTCACCGGATCTACCTTCTCCTCCGGAGGTGGATGTCTCTTTGCTTTCAACCCTTCAAAGAAGTCCTTCACTTCGGTCTGCACGATCTTCGCGTTTTCCTCCTCGGTCCTCTCGTACGGTAACTTCTCTAGAGGCTTGAGAGATGAACCGTATCTGTATTGCCTCCCACCTCTAGCTGTACTGCTAGACGCCAGAGCAGACGGAGCAGCTGCGGCTGTCTTCTTTCGTGCTTGCTTACGAGGCGGAGAAGGACTACGATGCACCGGAGCAGCCGGGGCGGCGGCGGGTCTCTTCCGCCCTTGCTGGCGAGGTGAAGAAGGAGGAGGCAGCTGCTTCTCGGGCGCGCCGGCGCAGGCGGAGAAGGAGGCGGAGTGCCGCCACACGCCGGAGAAGGAGGCTGAGTGCCCTGATCGTCACTCGTCGGAGGAGGAGGCGATGGAGGAGGCGGAGTGCCCTTACTCGCCGGAGGAGGAGGAGGAGGCGGAGGCGTCCAGTTCGGAAGATTGATGAACTCCTTCCGCCATAGGCATGGAGTCTTCAGAGTAGAACCCAGTCGAGTCTCCCCTTCACCGGTAGGGTGGTCAAGCTGGAGGTCCTCAAATCCCTCCGTTATTTCGTCCACCATCACCCTAGCATATCCTTCTGGAATTGGACGAGAGTGAAAAGTTGCACCGGTTTCAGAAGGTCGAACAGAGCCGACAGCCGCCTTGACTTTTAAGTTCTACCATTGTGTCATAAGGTGAAATTTTTGAGACTCCGTGATAGCATCCATGGAGTAGCTAGCAGGATCGTCAAGACATGCTCCGGCTGAAGCAGCTCGGTGGAAGCCACGCTGCTTCTCCGCTGAGATGGCGGGGTAGCTTCGGGGGAAGCTTCGGCATTTTGTTTGCTGCGATTTGCTTCTCGTTCCTCTACCGCTTGTATCCTTGCGTGCAGCGCCTGCAGTTCGGTCTGCTGCACTTTCTTCCTCCTCTCCTGGCATTTGTAACCGCCTGCGTCCGGAAACCCAGCCTGCCACGGAACGGAGCCCGGCGTGCCTCGTGTCCGTCCAGGGTGCTCAGGATTCCCGAGGGCCATTGTGAGCTCGTCATTCTCTCTGTCTGGAACGAACGTCCCTTCCTGTGCTGCATTAATATAGTGCCGAAGCCTCTTGACTGGTATTTTCAATTGCTCGTCCGTCCAATGGCACTTCCGTGATACAGGGTCCAGGGTTCCGCCTGAAGGAAATATGCCCTAGAGGCAATAATAAAGTTATTATTTATTTCCTTATATCATGATAAATGTTTATTATTCATGCTAGAATTTTATTAACCGAAAACATGATACATGTGTGAATACATAGACAAACTTAATGTCACTAGTATGCCTCTACTTGACTAGCTCATTAATCAAAGATGGTTATGTTTCCTAACCATATGCATGTGTTGTCATTTGATTAACGAGATCACATCATTAGGAGAATGATGTGATTGACTTGACCCATTCTGTTAGCCTAGCACTTGATCGTTTAGTATGTTGCTATTGCTTTGTTCATGACTTATACAAAGTTCCTACAACTATGAGATTATGCAACTCCCGTTTACCGGTTGAACACTTTGTGTGCTACCAAATGTCACAACGTAACTGGGTGATTATAAAGAAGCTCTACATGTGTCTCCTAAGGTAGATGTTGAGTTGGCGTATTTCGAGATTAGGTTTTGTCGCTCCGATTGTCGGAGAGGTTTCTCTGGGCCCTCTCGGTAATGCACATCACTATAAGCCTTGCAAGCAATGTAGCCAATGAGTTGGTTACGGAATGATGCATTACATAATGAGTAAAGAGACTTGCCGGTAACGAGATTGAACTAGGTATTGAGATACCGACGATCGAATCTCGGGCAAGTAACATACCGATGACAAAGGGAACAACGTATGTTGTTATGCGGTTTGACCGATAAAGATCTTCGTAGAATATGTAGGAGCCAATATGAGCATCCAGGTTCCGCTATTGGTTATTGATCGGAAATAGTTCTAGGTAATGTCTACATAGTTCTCGAACCCGTAGGGTCCACACGCTTAACGTTATGATGATAGTTTTATTATGAGTTTACAAGTTTTGATGTACCGAAGGTTGTCCGGAGTCCCGAATGTGATCACAGACATGATGAGGAGTCTCGAAATGGTCGAGACATAAAGATTGATATATTGGAAGACTATATTTGGATATCGGAATCGTTCCGGGTGAAATTGGGATTTTACCGGAGTACCGGGGGGTTACCGGAACCCCCCGGGGATTAATGGGCCTACATGGGCCATAAGGGAGAAGAGGAGGGCCGGCCAGGGCAGGCCGCGCGCCCCCTCCCCCCTAGTCCAAATAGGACAAGGAAGGCACTACAAGAAATATGTCAACTTGTGACCTTGACTATTGGTCACTGAATGGTCATTGTTTTGCATTTGTGACCTTTTTGTGACCAAAAACAGAAGGTCAAAAGCTGGCGGTCGTAAACTGATATTAACGACCTTCTTCGGGATAAGGTCGTAGACGTTTACAACCAAAACAAAAGGTCGTTGAACCCATGACCTTTTGTTTTGGTCACTGGCTGTCTGCCCAACCACGTCAGATCCGACGTGGCAATCTAACATGGCAAAATTGAGACCAATTGAAAAGGTCATTGATAAGATTTAGCCCGGTCCAATTCGGTGTCTATATGGGCCGAGCCCAACAATTCAACCCATTTAATATTATTTTTCTTTTTAATTCTGGTCAGATACATGGGCCTGGCCCAACAATTCAACATTTTTATTTTCTGGGCCATTACTATTAATTTTCTATTTTCAGCCATATTATTTTTGTGCTGGTCCCACTGGTTAGATTGGTCCCACTTGTCATGCTGATATCACAATTGGTCCCACACATCAAAAATTTCAAAATTTGTCAAACAATTTTCATAAATATGTCCCCTAGTCGGGTTTCCATTTCATAGTATTGAAGTTATATACACAATCAATATTTCAAACAGACTATAGAGCGAATGAAATTCATCCAAAACAACACTAAATATTACAATACATTATATGCTACTCTGACCAATATTACACTCTGCCTGATATTACAATACATAATATGCTACTCTTGCTGATAGGCTTCACGACTTCGCACTTCATACTTCACCTATGAAAAAAAAGGATAAGAACCTGTAGGCAACATCAACCATATCTTATAAGCAAGAATTGACAATAAGCTCAATTTAGCAACACAAGATTTTGATATATTTATGCAGTTCACAAGGTCAGCTGACTATTAACGACTTTCCCATAGATTACAAACAATTATGTGTACAAGGAAATTCAACATTTAAGTTGGAAGGTGTTCAGTAGCAAAATAGAAATGGCAATACACAACTAAATTGGCTATTAATACAGCAAGCATGACATGACAACATCTACTTGATAGATTTTATTAAACATGTATGAAGCAGCAGCACGCATAGACAACAACAATATATATGAAGGATTATAGATTGGATAACTGGTCAACTAATCTTCCATCTATATTTCTATCAGCAACACACTAGATAGGCCACACATTTATTCCTACAGTACAGTGAGGTAAAAACAGATTATGGTGCCTGCCAAGTGAGGTAAAAACAGATTATCAGCAGCACACTAGATAGGCCACACATCTATATTTCTATCAGCAGCACACTAGATAGGCCACACATTTATTACATTTACATGGTGGTGGCTGGCTAGCAATCATGGCTGCTAACTCATGCTGCCAGTGTGCGTGCACATCTCCCTGCTGGAACCAACCCAACCCAAACAAAGCAACAGTAGCAAACCACACATGTACCAGTAAACTTCAGTACGAAACAGTTTCTCGCCGAAAGAAACTACCAAAGCATTTCCAAGAATTTCGAAGAAACTGTCTCAAGTCGATTCAACCAAGGATATTATTTTCCACAAGCAAAAAACTATGGTTCAGCTCCCACATGGGCATGGGGTTTTTTGGGTTTCAAGAAACAAATCACAGAACTGGATGGGCATATGGAAGGTACATTGTGAATCTACGGCGTCAACCTGCTGGAGTTACTTGTCCTCAGTGATGAGCAGCTGCTTCCTCCTTTGGCTTGGTCATCTGAACAGCCAAAAAAAACATGCAACTGTAAGAAAATGGATTGATGGTAAAAAGAGTGAAGAATTGTGATTCAGTGAACAGAAAAGCATATGTACATTATAATACTTCAGACAAGAAAATGATAAGCCTAATATGAAGATAAGTGTTTTTCTTATTGATGGCTGTAAGATGGACTAATGGTAAAAAGAGAGAAGAATTGTGATTCAGTGAACAGAAAACAAGACGTTATTATTCAGCAGTGATACTCGATATTTGACAAGTATGGTTTCATGTATACAAGTTAGGCAGAGCAATGTACAAGATAAATCGTTTTATATAAAGTGTATCGAATCAATATCCAAAATGTTATCGAGCAAAGCATAGAAACAGAGTCCCAAAAATCTAATTAGCTGCTGTGGCGACAGCCACGCGGCAAGCCGAAACAGACTCCCAAAAATCTAATTAGCTGCTGTGGCAATAGCCATGCGGCAAGCCGGCAGCGGCAGGCTGGGGCGAGGGTTGGGGAGGAGGCAAGTGTTCTCAGATTATTAACAGGGAAACTGGGTGATTAACATCCCAGAAAAGAAAAAAAACAACTTAAAATATTGAGTGCGGCAGCAACATCTACTTGTTACTGGAGTCCCAGTTCAAGATGGCCAGAGGCCACTTGGCACCATGGAACCTGCACAATTTCCATCATATATATGCATGAGTTAAGAAGTAAACTAGAGTTGAACTATCCACCCTCATACATATATATAAAGTGTGCTGCACTGCTGCTACAGAAAGTTTCATAGGCTTTCAAGTGAAGGGATATCCATTGTTTAACTATCCTGTTTATTTTTTGTTGTTGGGGAAAGCAATAGCTTAATCAGTTCACTTCTCTAATAGTATGAACAGCCTATCACTCAAACACTCCTTGAGTGCTAATATAGTATTGTATTGGTAAAAGAAACATGTCGCCACGAAGAGATTTAACAGTTAGCACCATTTTTTATTAGAGAAGTTCAAAGAGAGATTTGAGAAATCTATATTAGAGAAAACTTCAGTTCTTCTGCTCTCTCATTGGGAGCGGCGTTGCAAATATGAAGTCTCATTGCAAACTTCAGTTCCACCGCTCACAGTATTCTCAGAAGTTCATGCAAATATCAAGTGCATACAGAAGCTACCACACATGCAGTCATCAATCAATCAAGCAACATCGCATTGGTACAGCAGCTAGCATCGTTCAGCATATAACACCTACTAATTTTATTTTATTTGTTTGCATCGAGTCAGCACCTACTAGATGGGATAGAAATGCATCTTCTGTATTAGTTTGGAGCATGCATGTATTAATAAGCAACGAAAGCAAGGGTCAACACTAGAGAAAGAGCAGACACGAATATTTGCTTGCAACCTGACGACATCGCTTGTGCGAGGCGAGGCGAAGAGCAGCTCCTCGCTGCATGCACGAGAGCTTGATGATCCTGCCCCACATCCACTTCAGCAGGATCTTCATGTGGGTCTTGCTGTTCAGGCCGTCTATCGCAGCATCTTGTCGCCATGGTTAAATATTTTTCATCAGCGCAAAGCATATAATCACTGGTATTACATGATCCCCAAATCATAAGGTCTTGATTAGATATAAACAGTAGTACTGAATGATAGATATAAACAGTAGTATTGCCTGAGCTCAATTTTTTTGCAAGGATAAGCATGTCCTAAACCGCCACGGCGCCACTGTGAGATCGTTGAAGTACTAGATGCCAGAATGTAAGAATGGATAAAACAGAACATGAATGTTCTCAAGTGCCATGAAGTGAGCAGGCGGATAGTCAGAATGACGAGGCATGTTAGCTGCCAAAATAGATTCACACTAACTGCATGTCCAGAAGGACGAGCCATTCCCAAGCATTTCAAAACACTTTGACTAAACATAAAAAACTCATGTAGTAACCACATTGAGCATCTAAAATAGGAAGTGGCATGAACAAGAATCAATTGTTTACCTCACCAGGTGTCTATTATAGCATACAAATTCAGCTTATTCGATGAAAATGGCCTACAAGATGCCCGATGCTAACTTTAATTGCAGAAATTTCCTACTAGTAGCAACCAAATACGCATGCTAAGATCACTGAGTTGAACATCAACCTATAATGGAATGCTTGGTATTGATATGCAAGAGTATGGCTAAGCGCAAAGAAGAGTAAAACTATCTACTGTACTTATTTTATTTGCTCCCCAATTCAAGAAACTAAGGCACTAGAAAGACTGGCAGAAACTACCATCTTCATGGTCGAAACATCATCTCATCAGAGAAACTACCATCTTCGTGTTGGTGTCATCATCTTCAGATGTCAAGCTTTACTACTTGCTTCTAGGCATTAGACACATGCACTTTTACTGCTACCGCAGCTTCTGGCCGGCCATTGACGAATAGTCAAAGCCACAGCAATACATCAAGCTCAATCGCTAATGGCAGCCGAGCGAGTTGGCGCGCGGGCGGGCAGGGCGAGTAGGGTACCTTGGCGTGGTTCTAGGTGTTGGCGATGGTGAAGCCGATGTGGACGAGGAATAGGTCGTTGCAGGACTCGTGGCCGTGAAGCTGATCGAGACGTCAACGCAGGGCACGGTGATGGCGCCCAGCCATGATGCCGCCGCCGAGGACGACGAGGGAGAGGACCAGGACCCCAGTTCGCAGTCGGTGGTGGCGACCATGTCAATTTTTGAATGTATGAAATACAGATAGTTGCAGATATCTACAGTTAGATGCGAACTAATTAATTTCTGTGACAATTGTAAGGAATGAATGACAAACTCCTTTAGATGGGCTTACATATCGCATGAAAAGGTAAAAAAACGCATGGACATGGATTCAGATGAAGCTCTTATGCCATGGATTCAGATGAAGCTCTTATTATTGTGATTTGGTGCGGTGTTAAAAATTAACGCCTGAAGAACATGAACACAAGCACACGTGACAGAAATATAAAGAAGACTAGCTCCTAGCGGAGGAAGGAAACGGAGGGGGCGGTATGCTTGCTCACCGACGGAGGAGGATGCGATGGCGGAGCCACAGCCGAAGGTCTTGAAGCAGGCGTCGACGATCCTACCAGAGGCCTGGTCGACGCGGATCTGCATCTTCATGACGTCCCCACAGGCGGGCGCGCCGACGAGGCCGGTGCCGATGTCGGCGTCGTCCTTGTCGAACGCCCCCATGTTGCGTGGGTTGCTGTAGTGGTCCACCACCCACTCGTGGCACGCCCTCCTCACCGCCACCTCCCCTAGCGCCGCCGCGCCGGTGAAGGAGTCTCCCGCGCCGGCCCGCTCCTGCTTCTTGGAACCCTTGCTTTTCTTCTTGTGGTCGTCGTTGGTGTCGGCGGCGTCTTCGGTCTTGCGCTTCTTGCGTGGCGTGCGTTGAAGGGGTCTTCGGGGCAAGGGAGGGAGAAGCACATGCCCTCGCAGCCACGGCGCTTGCCGGTCTTGCGGCGGCGCTTGGAGGCGATGATGGCGGCGACACGCGTGGAGACGGCGTTCTCGCTGTTGCGCATCCGCTTCCGGCGCACCTTCCCGCAACGGCAGGACCGTGCCGCCGCACCCGCGCTAAAACCAGGGGTGGGTCGGCGGCGAGGTTGGTGTGGTGACAGGAGTAAGGGGCGGTTGACCTGGATTGGATCGGGAGGGCTTGGATTGGATTAGGAGGGGAGAGAGGAAGGAGAAGAGAGCGAGGGGAGAAAGAAAGGAGGCGGGGGAGGGGGGTGGTGGATGGAAAAAGTCCACGAGGACTCAGTAGAGCTAGGGTTTCGGCTTAGGTGGGCTTGGGGTGAGGACTACCGTTGGATCCACGAGCATCCGACGGTGTTCCATGCACGATCCGCGTGAAGCGCCAACGGACCAATCAAAATGCAGTACACAGAAAAGATGTTATGACCTTCTAAATAGTTTGTTGTTGACTAAAAAATTGGTCGTAGTTGACTAAAAATTCATTTTTCATTTTTCAAGTGCTCAAAATGAGTTTTTTTGTGAAGGACCTACCATATATTTGTTGCAAAATTGGACCAAATCAATTTTCTAAAATACTAGGCCATATTTAATGCACAATTGACAAAATGGTTGGGTGTCGAAAGTATCGATCCACCTCCCGTGAAAAAGACAAATTTCCATGGATCCAGTAGGAAGCGGGTCAAATTTGAACTGCGGCCGCCTCATAGTTTGATCTTTATTTTTTCCAAAAATCATTTGTAGGCACAAAAGTATCTATTTAATAGGATAAACACCAAAAAAATTCCAAGATTCAACCACTAGCTAGGAACAGTCAAGCCTGCCATTTTAACAGCATTTTGAAACAGGCATAAAAAATTAAAAAAAATCAAAAAATTGAAAAACCTTCGCATTGTGTCATTATATGTGACCAAGTTTCTAGGAAAAATAATAAACTTGTAATATGAAAATTATTTTAAAAAAGTGTTCTCAGAAATGAGCTATCATGCATGAACATTCATGGCTTTCTAGCCAAATGATCAATCTTATGGCCACATTCATGGCATAGTTTGTTCAAATGATCTCATATTGTGCACAAGGGTGCATCTTGGAATTCAAAACAATGTTTCCTAAGGGAGTTTTCATTTTCTTTGCACGGAAAATACATTTCCATTTTCCCAGTGCCCGAAATGAGTTTTTTTGTGTGAAGGACCTACCATATATTTATTGCAAAATTGGACCTAATTAATTTTATAAAATACTAGGCCATATTTAATGCACAATTGACAAAATGGTTGGATGTCAAAAGTTTTGATCCACCTTTGGTGAAAAAGACAAATTCCCGTCGATTTAGCAGGAAGCGGGTCAAATTTGAACTGCGGCTGCCTCATAGTTTGATCTTTATTTTTTCCAAAAATCATTTCTAGGTACAAAAGTATCTATTTAATTAGACAAACACCAAAAAAATTCCAAGATTCAACCACTAGCTAGGAACGGTCAAGCCTGCCGTTTTGACCGCATTTTGAAACAGGCATAAAAAATTCAAAAAAAATCAAACAATTGGAAAACCTTCGAATTGTGTCATTATATGTGACCAAGTTTCCGGGAAAAATAATAAACTTGTAATACGGAAATTATTTTAAAAAAGTGTTCTCAGAAATGAGCTATCATGCGTGAAGATTCATGGCTTTCAAGATAAATGATCAATCTTATGGCCACATTCATGGCATAGTTTGTTCAAATGATCTCATATTGTGCAAAAGGGTGTATTTTGGAAATCCAAACAATGTTTCCTAAGGGAGTTTTCATTTTCTTTGCATGGAAAATACATTTTCCATTTTCCGAGTGCCCGAAATGAGTTTTTTTTGTGAAGGACCTACCATATATTTGTTGCAAAATTGGACCTAATCAATTTTATAAAATACTAGGCCATACTTAATGCACAATTGACAAAATGATTGGATGTCAAAAGTTTTGATCCACCTCTGGTGAAAAAGACAAATTCCCGCCTATTCAGTAGGAAGCGGGTCAAATTTGAACTGCGGCTGCCTCATAGTTTGATCTTTATTTTTTCCAAAAATCATTTCTAGGTACAAAAGTATCTATTTAATCAGAGAAACACCAAAAAAATTCCAAGATTCAACCACTAGCTAGGAACGGTCAAGCTCGCCATTTTGACCGCATTTTGAAACGGGCATAAAAATTCCAAAAAAATCAAAAAATTGGAAAACCTTCACATTGTGTCATTATATGTGACCAAGTTTCCAGGAAAAATAATAAACTTGTAATACGGAAATTATTTTAAAAAAGTGTTCTCAGAAATGAGCTATCATGCGTGAAGATTCATGGCTTTCAAGCCAAATGATCAATCTTATGGGCACATTCATGGCATAGTTTGTTCAAATGATCTCATATTATGCACAAGAGTGTATCTTGGAATTCCAAACAATGTTGCCTAAGGGAGTTTTCATTTTCTTTGCATGGAAAATACATTTTCCATTTTCCGAGTGCTCGAAATGAGTTTTCTATGTGAAGGACCTACCATATATTTGTTGCAAAATTGGACCTAATCAATTTTATAAAATACTAGGCCATATTTAATGCACAATTGACAAAATGGTTGGGTGTCAAAAGTTTTGATCCACCTCTGGTGAAAAAGACAAATTCTCGCCGATTCAGTAGGAAGCAGGTCAAATTTGAACTGCGGCTGCCTCATAGTTTGATCTTTATTTTTTCCAAAAATCATTTCTAGGTACAAAAGTATCTATTTAATCGGAGAAACACCAAAAAAATCCAAGATTCAACCACTAGCTAGGAACGGTCAAGCCCGCCGTTTAGACTACATTTTGAATCGGGCATAAAAAATTCAAAAAAAAACAAAAAAATGGAAAAAAACCTTTGCATTGTGTCATTATATGTGACCAAGTTTCCAGGAAAAATAATAAACTTGTAATACGGAAATTATTTTAAAAAAGTGTTCTCAGAAATGAGCTATCATGCGTGAAGATTCATGGCTTTCAAGCCAAATGATCAATCTTATGGCCACATTCATGGCATAGTTTTTTCAAATGATCTCATATTGTGCACAAGGGTGCATCTTGGAATTCATAATAATGTTGCCTAAGGGAGTTTTCATTTTCTTTGCATGGAAAATACACTTTCCATTTTCCGAGTGCCCGAAATGAGTTTTTTTTGTGAAGGACCTACCATATATTTATTGCAAAATTGGACCTAGTTAATTTTATAAAATACTAGGACATATTTAATGCACAATTGACAAAATGGTTGGATGTCAAAAGTTTTGATCCACCTCTGGTGAAAAAGACAAATTCCCGCCGATTCAGCATGAAGCGGGTCAAATTTGAACTGCGGCTGCCTCATAGTTTGATCTTTTTTTTTCCAAAAATCATTTCTAGGTACAAAAGTATCTATTTAATCAGAGAAACACCAGAAAAATTCCAAGATTCAACCACTAGCTTGGAACGGTCAAGCCCGCCGTTTTGACCGCATTTTGAAACGGGCATAAAAAATTCAAAAAAAATCAAACAATTGGAAAACCTTCGCATTGTTTCATTATATGTGACCAAGTTTCCAGGAAAAATAATAAACTTGTAATACGAAAATTATTTTCAAAAAGTGTTCTTAGAAATGAGCTATCATGCATGCATATTCATGGCTTTCAAGCCAAATGATCAATCTTATGGCCACATTCATGCCATAGTTTGTTCAAATGATCTCATATTGTGCACAAGGGTGTATCTTGGAAATCCAAACAATGTTGCTTAAGGGAGTTTTCATTTTCTTTGCACGGAAAATACATTTTCCATTTTCCAAGTGCCCAAAATGAGTTCTTTTGTGACGGACCTACCATATATTTGTTGCAAAATTGGACCTAATCAATTTTATAAAATACTAGGCCATACTTAATGCACAATTGACAAAATGGTTGGGTGTCAAAAGTTTTGATCCACCTCTAGTGAAAAAGACAAATTCACGCCGATTCACTAGGAAGCGGGTCAAATTTGAACTGCGGCTGCGTCATAGTTTGATCTTTATTTTTTCCAAAAATCATTTCTAGGTACAAAATTATATATTTAATCAGAGAAACACCAAAAAAATTCCAAGATTCAACCACTAGCTAGGAACGGTCAAGCCCGCCGTTTTGACCGCATTTTGAAACGGGCATAAAAAATTAAAAAAAATCAAACAATTGGAAAACCTTCGCATTGTGTCATTATATGTGACCAAGTTTCCAGGAAACATAATAAACTTGTAATACGGAAATTATTTTAAAAAAGTGTTCTCAGAAATGAGCTATCATGCGTGAAGATTCATGGCTTTCAAGCCAAATGATCAATCTTATGGCCACATTCATGGCATAGTTTGTTCAAATGATCTCATATTATGCACAAGAGTGTATCTTGGAATTCCAAACAATGTTGCCTAAGGGAGTTTTCATTTTCTTTGCATGGAAAATACATTTTCCATTTTCTGAGTGCCCGAAATGGGTTTTCTATGTGAAGGACCTACCATATATTTGTTGCAAAATTGGACCTAATCAATTTTATAAAATACTAGGCCATATTTAATGCACAATTGACAAAATGGTTGGGTGTCAAAAGTTTTGATCCACCTCTGGTGAAAAAGACAAATTCCCGCTGATTCAGTAGGAAGCAGGTCAAATTTGAACTGCAGCTGCCTCATAGTTTGATCTTTATTTTTTCCAAAAATCATTTCTAGATACAAAAGTATCTATTTAATCGAAGAAACACCAAAAAAATCCAAGATTCAACCACTAGCTAGGAATGGTCAAGCCCGCCGTATTGACCACATTTTGAAACGGGCATAAAAAATTCAAAAAAAAACAAAAAATTGGAAAACCTTTGCATTGTGTAATTATATGTGACCAAGTTTCCAGGAAAAATAATAAACTTGTAATACGGAAATTATTTTAAAAAAGTGTTCTTAGAAATGAGCTATCATGCGTGAAGATTCATGGCTTTCAAGCCAAATGATCAATCTTATGGCCACATTCATGGCATAGTTTGTTCAAATGATCTCATATTGTGCACAAGGGTGCATCTTGGAATTCAAAATAATGTTGCCTAAGGGAGTTTTCATTTACTTTGCACGGAAAATACATTTTCCATTTTCCGAGTGCCCGAAATGAGTTTTTTGTGTGAAGGACCTACCATATATTTGTTGCAAAATTGGACCTAATCAATTTTATAAAATACTAGGGCATATTTAATGCACAATTGACAAAATGGTTGGGTGTCAAAAGTTTTGATCCACTTCTGGTGAAAAACAAATTCCCGCCGATTCAAGAGGAAGCAGGTCAAATTTGGACTGCAGCTGTCTCATAGTTTGCTATTTATTTTTCCCAAAAATCATTTCTAGTTACATAAGTACCTATTTAATCAGAAATACATGGTTTGGTGGCGATACGTTGAGGTTTGGACGGTGGCCGAGGGCCCCAACTCTAGAGCGCTCAAACTCGCATGACCGCCGCGTGGTCACCATGTGACCGTGGCGTTGCCATGTGTTCTGGGCGGCCTAGGCATGTCTAGTGGGTTGGGCACTCCCCAGGTAGGTGCTAGGAAGAAAACCACAACATAAGATTCTCACGAGGAGACCGATCGATGTTCAAACATGAATAAGCAACCAAGTGTTTGATTAGCGGTACGAAAAATGCACATGGCTAATGGGCGTAAGTTTTGGCTGAGGATGACCAGTTACTAAGAAGACCATCTTCACAAATTTTCAGCTCAAAAGGAGGAGCCCAGGTGGTACTTGCTTTGCAAAGTACAACACTGGATATAAATACGAATGTTGAAGCTGGGCTCAAAATAATGAATGGATTGAGATGGCATTTGGTGGAGGATGGTTATTTGGGCATAGGAAAGCACTGTAAAAAATGGATACCATTTGCACATGCCAAATTGGTACTTCCTTCACAAAGTGCTGCTCTGAACAGAATAGGAAAATGAATATTGTTGAGTTATTTTTGAACTAGACAAGGAAGGTTTTTGACATATTTGATGAAGATAAGATCCAAACAATTTATGAGAATTGTTTGGGAATTTTTGGAATTACAGAAATATAGGTTGCTTCACAACCTAGGGCAAAAATTGACACATGGACATGACACATAGGCAAAACTGTGAGATGGCGCCTAGTCATCACAACCCACCACAATCTACAAGGCTATGACCATCTATATTGGTCGTTAACAACTAGAAATAAGGCAGCGGACCATCACTATTTGCTTTATGACCATTTCGTGTAAGGAAATTACGACCTTTCTGACCAAAAGGGTCGCAATGGTTTAGGGTTTGGAGCCCCCCGAACAGCTTTTGACCAATTGGTCTCAAATGGTCATAGATCTATGACTGATTCTTCCAGGGTCAGTGACAGAAGGTCACTAGTTGACATATTTCTTGTAGT
>NC_041391.1:82539448-82560373 GCF_002162155.2 Triticum dicoccoides
CTTTCCCCCTTCCCCCTTCCTTCTCCCACAAGGCAAGAGGGGGGAGTCCTACTCCCGGTGGGAGTAGGACTCCTCCAGGCGCACCCCTAGGGGGCCGGCCGCACCTCCCCCTCCCTCCTTTATATACGGGGGCAGGGGGCACCCCATGACACACAAGTTGATCTTTGTGATTGTTCCTTAGCCGTGTGCGGTGCCCCCCCTACACCATATTCCACCTCGGTCATATCGTTGCGGTGCTTAGGCAAAGCCCTGCATCGGTAGAACATCATCATCGTCACCACGCTGTCGTGCTGACGGAACTCATCCCCGACACCCTACTGGATCGGAGTCCCGGGATCGTTATTGAGCTGAACGTGTGCTGAACTCGGAGGTGCCGTACGTTCGGTGCTTGGATCGGTCGGATCGTGAAGACGTACGACTACATCAACCATGTTGTCATAATGCTTCGGCTTTCGGTCTACGAGGGTACGTGGACACACTCTCCCCTCTTGTTGCTATGCATCACCATGATCTTGCGTGTGCGTAGGAATTTTTTTGAAATTACTACGTTCCCCAACAGTGGCATCCGAGCCTAGGTTTTATGTGTTGATGTTATATGCACGAGTAGAACACAAGTAAGTTGTGGGCAATACAAGTCATACTGCTTACCAGCATGACATACTTTGGTTCAGCGGTATTGTTGGATGAAGCGGCCCGAACCGACATTACGCGTACGCTTATGCGAGACTGGTTTTACCGCTGTGCTTCACACATAGGTGACTAGCGGGTGTCTGTTTCTCCAACTTTAGTTGAACCGAGTGTGGCTACGCCTGGTCCTTGCGAAGGTTAAAACAACACTAACTTGACGAACTATCGTTGTGGTTTTGATGCATAGGTAAGAACGGTTCCTGCTCATCCCGTAGCAGCCACCTAAAATTTGCAACAACAAAGTAGAGGACGTCTAACTTGTTTTTGCAGGGCATGTTGTGATGTGATATGGTCAAGACGTGATGCTATATTTTATTGTATGAGATGATCATGTTTTGTAACCGAAGTTATCAGCAACTGGCAGGAGCCATATGGTTGTCGCTTTATTGTATGAAATGCAAACGCCCTGTAATTGCTTTACTTTATCACTAAGCAGTAGCGATAGTCGTAGAAGCAATAGATCGCGTAACGGCAACGATGCTACGATGGAGATCAAGGTGTCGCGCCGGTGACGATGGTGATCACGACGGTGCTTCGGAGATGGAGATCACAAGCACAAGATGATGATGGCCATATCATATCACTTATATTGATTGCATGTGATGTTTATCCTTTATGCATCTTATCTTGCTTTGATTGACGGTAGCATTTTAAGATGATCTCTCACTAAAAATTATCAAGAAGTGTTTTCCCTAAGTATGCACCGTTGCCAAAGTTCGTCGTGCCCAGACACCACATGATGATCGGGTGTTATAAGCTCTACGTCCATCTACAACGGGTGCAAGCCAGTTTTGCACACGCGGAATACTCAGGTTAAACTTGACGAGCCTAGCATATGCAGATATGGCCTCGGAACACGGAGACCGAAAGGTCAAGCGTGAATCATATAGTAGATGTGATCAACATAGAGATGTTCACCATTGAAAACTACTCCATCTCACGTGATGATCGGTTATGGTTTAGTTGATTTGGATCACGTGATCACTTAGATGACTAGAGAGATGTCTTTCTAAGTGGGAGTTCTTAAATAATATGATTAATTGAACTTAAATTTATCATGAACTTATTACCTGATAGTATTTTGCTTGTCTATGTTTGTTGTAGATAGATGGCTCGTGCTGTTGTTCCGTTGAATTTTAATGCGTTCCTTGAGAAAGCAAAGTTGAAAGATGATGGTAGCAATTACACGGACTGGGTCCGTAACTTGAGAATTATCCTCATTGCTGCACAGAAGAATTACGTCCTGGAAGCACCGCTGGGTGCCAGGCCTGCTGCAGGAGCAACACCAGATGTTGTGAACGTCTGGCAGAGCAAAGCTGATGACTACTCGATAGTTCAGTGTGCCATGCTTTACGGTTTGGAACCGGGTCTTCAACTACGTTTTGAACGTCATGGAGCATATGAGATGTTCCAGGAGTTGAAGTTAATATTTCAAGCAAATGCCCGGATTGAGAGATATGAAGTCTCCAATAAGTTCTATCGCTGTAAGATGGAGGAGAATAGTTCTGTCAGTGAACACATACTCAAAATGTCTGGGTATAATAATCACTTGATTCAACTGGGAGTTAATCTTTCTGATGATAGTGTCATTGACAGAATTCTTCAATCACTGCCACCAAGCTACAAGAGCTTCGTGATGAACTATAATATGCAACGGATGGGCAAGACTATTCCCGAGCTCTTCGCAATGCTAAAGGCTGCGGAGGTAGAAATCAAGAAGGAGCATCAAGTGTTGATGGTCAATAAGACCACCAGTTTCAAGAAAAAGGGCAAAGGGAAGAAGAAGGGGAACTTCAAGAAGAACAGCAAACAAGTTGCTGCTCAAGAGAAGAAACCCAAGTCTGGACCTAAGCCTGAGACTGAGTGCTTCTACTGCAAGCAGACTGGACACTGGAAGCGGAACTGCCCCAAGTATTTGGCGGATAATAAGGATGGCAAAGTGAACAAAGGTATATGTGATATACATGTTATTGATGTGTACCTTACTAATGCTCGCAGTAGTACCTGGGTATTTGATACTGGTTCTGTTGCTAATATTTGCAACTCGAAACAGGGACTACAGATTAGGCGAAGATTGGCTAAGGACGAGGTGACGATGCACGTGGGAAATGGTTACAAAGTAGATGTGATCGCGGTCGGCACGCTACCTCTACATCTACCATCGGGATTAGTTTTAGACCTAAATAATTGTTATTTGGTGCCAGCGTTGAGCATGAACATTATATCTGGATCTTGTTTGATGCGAGACGGTTATTCATTTAAATCAGAGAATAATGGTTGTTCTATTTATATGAGTAATATCTTTTATGGTCATGCACACTTACAGAGTGGTCTATTTTTATTAAATCTCGATAGTAGTGATACACATATTCATAATGTTGAAGCCAAAAGATGTAGAGTTGATAATGATAGTGCAACTTATTTGTGGCACTGCCGTTTAGGTCATATCGGTGTAAAGCGCATGAAGAAACTCAATACTGATGGACTTTTGGAATCACTTGATTATGAATGTCACTTGGTACTTGCGAACCATGCCTCATGGGCAAGATGACTAAAACGCCGTTCTCCGGAACTATGGAGCGAGCAACTGATTTGTTGGAAATCATACATACTGATGTATGTGGTCCAATGAATGTTGAGGCTCGTGGTGGGTATCGTTATTTTCTCACCTTCACAGATGATTTGAGCAGATATGGGTATATCTACTTGATGAAACACAAGTCTGAAACATTTGAAAAGTTCAAAGAATTTCAGAGTGAAGTGGAAAATCATCGTAACAAGAAAATAAATTTTCTACGATCTGATCGTGGAGGAGAATATTTGAGTTACGAGTTTGGTTTACATTTGAAACAATGCGGAATAGTTTCGCAACTCACGCCACCCGGAACACCACAACGAAATAGTGTGTCCGAACGTCGTAATCGTACTTTACTGGATATGGTGCGATCTATGATGTCTCTTAATGATTTACCGCTATCGTTTTGGGGTTATGCTTTAGAGATGGCCACATTCACGTTAAATAGGGCACCATCAAAATCCGTTGAGACGACGCCTTATGAACTGTGGTTTGGCAAGAAACCAAAGTTGTCGTTTCTTAAACTTTGGGGCTGCGATGCTTATGTGAAGAAACTTCAACCAGATAAGCTCAAACCCAAATCGGAGAAATGTGTCTTCATAGGATACCCAAAATAGACTATTGGGTACACCTTCTATCATAGATCTGAGGGCAAGATTTTTGTTGCTAAATTCGGATCCTTTCTAGAGAAGGAGTTTCTCTCAAAAGAAGTGAGTGGGAGGAAAGTAGAACTTGATGAGGTAACTGTACCTGCTCTCTTATTGGAAAGTAGTTCATCACAAGAACCGGTTCCTATGACAACTACACCAATTAGTGAGGAAGCTAATGATATTGATCATGAAACTTCAGATCAAGTTTCTACTGAACCTCGTAGGTCTACCAGAGTAAGATCCACACCAGAGTGGTGCGGTAATCCTATTCTGGAAGTCATGTTACATGACCATGGCGAACCTACGAACTATGAGGAAGCGATGATGAGCCCAGATTCCGCAAAATGGCTTGAAGCCATGAAATCTGAGATAGGATCCATGTATGAAAACAAAGTATGGACTTTGGTTGACTTGCCCGATGATCGGCAAGCCATTGAGAATAAATGGATCTTCAAGAAGAAGACTGACACTGATGGTAATGTAACTGTCTACAAAGCTTCACTTGTTGCAAAAGGTTTTCGACAAGTTCAAGGGGTTGACTACGATGAGACTTTCTCACCCGTAGCGATGCTTAAGTCTGTCTGAATCATGTTAGCAATTGCCGCATTTTATAATTATGAAATTTGGAAAATGGATGTCAAAACTGCATTCCTGAATGGATTTCTGGAAGAAGAGTTGTATATGATGCAACCGGAAGGTTTTGTCGATCCAAAAGGTGCTAACAAAGTGTGCAAGCTCCAGCGATCCATTTATGGACTGGTGCAAGCATCTCGGAGTTGGAATAAACGCTTTGATAATGTGATCAAAGCATATGGTTTTATACAGACTTTTGGAGAAGCCTGTATTTACAAAAAGGTGAGTGGGAGCTCTGTAGCATTTCTGATATTATATGTAGATGACATATTGTTAATTGGAAATGATATAGAATTTCTGGATAGCATAAAGGGATACTTGAATAAAAGTTTTTCAATGAAAGACCTCGGTGAAGCTGCTTACATATTAGGCATCAAGATCTATAGAGATAGATCAAGACGCTTAATTGGACTTTCACAAAGCACATACCTTGATAAAGTTTTGAAAAAGTTCAAAATGGATCAGGCTAAGAAAGGGTTCTTGCCTGTATTGCAAGGTGTGAAGTTGAGTCAGACTCAATGCCCGACCACAGCAGAAGATAGAGAGAAAATGAAAGATGTTCCCTATGCTTCAGCCATAGGCTCTATCATGTATGCAATGCTGTGTACCAGACCTGATGTATGCTTAGCAATAAGTTTAGCAGGGAGGTACCAAAGTAATCCAGGAGTGGATCACTGGACAGTGGTCAAGAACATCCTAAAATACCTGAAAAGGACTAAGGATATGTGAGGAGTCCCGGACTAGGGGGTGTCCGGATAGCCGAACTATCATCATCGGCCGGACTCCAAGACTATGAAGATACAAGATTGAAGACTTCGTCCCGTGTTCGGATGGGACTTTCCTTGGCGTGGAAGGCAAGCTTGGCGATACGGATATGTAGATATCCTACCATTGTAACCGACTCTGTGTAACCCTAGCCCTCTCCGGTGTCTATATAAACCGGGTGGCCTTAGTCCATAGGACGAACAACAATCATACCATAGGCTAGCTTCTAGGGTTTAGCCTCCTTGATCTCGTGGTAGATCTACTCTTGTAACCCACATCATCAATATTAATCAAGCAGGACGTAGGGTTTTACCTCCATCAAGAGGGCCCGAACCTGGGTAAAAACATCGTGTCCCTCGTCTCCTGTTACCATCTGCCTAGACGCACAGTTCGGGACCCCCTACCCGAGATCCGCCGGTTTTGACACCAACATTGGTGCTTTCATTGAGAGTTCCTCTATGCCGTCGCGATCAGGAAGGATGCCTTCTCCCGTCTTTAAAGACGGCGCCGTCGTCAAGAGAGCTTTGGCCGCCGGACAAACTGTCCGGCTAGGTGGTTTTCTTATGACCGCCTGTTCGGCCACCGCTCTGACGATGACCTCTCAGGTCATCAAAAGCGATCTTCACGTCAGCCCGGAATTCGCCGAGCAGTTAGATCCAATTGAGCTCTCCTCTGTAAATGAGCTCTTGGATCGCATTGCCGCCCTGGGAGTTGCTACAGACTACGATCCGATTGGGCTTAAACCCGATCTGAGAGAGATTAACTCTCCTCAGGCCACCCACCATGTTGTCGTGGTAGAGGAACAATGCGGCAACCCTTCTTCTATGTTGAAAACCAACTATGTCCAGATTCCCGATCCCTCCAAGCCAGATTCCCGCGAAGGGACGGACGCTAATCAAATACTAAACTTAGAGTCAGGCGTCGGACTAGATTCGTTGGAAAACATCCAGCAAGTCATGCTTCCAAATCCGGAAACTTCTTGGCCTTTGAGCCTCAGATCGGGCGGGGTTCCGAACTTGATTCCACCCACCCACCCAAACATAAGCGATCTATATCGAATACGACAAGAGCCCGATGAAACAGTACATCATTACTGGGCCAGATTCCTCCTGGTTATGAACAGGATAAAGGACTGCTGCGAAGAAAGCACAATTTCAACTTTCTGCAACAATTGCACGGACAAGGGAATCATGAACGCCATAAGTCGTCGCGAAGTTACACGCTTCATCGACCTAGCGGCTATCGTAAAAAAATACTGTGCGGTAGAGAGTGCCAGGAACACCGAAACTAGGTTTTGGGACAGTCCGGCCTTGACCACAACCCTAGTCTGAAGTAAAAGGGTGCGCCATACTCAAGCACCTGGGTTAAAAACCAAAAAGCAAAGACCCCCTAAAGGGCATGGAACCGTACTGGAGGGCTGGCTCAACGGACCCTGCAAAATCCACAGTACGGAGGGCGCCACTCCAACACACAGCCTTCGAGCATGTTGGATACTACGGCAGGTGGCCAAAAGTGGCGAAGGCTTTTTAGCCCCGGGCAAACAGCCCAGCAATACCGGTACGGTATTAACAGTCTTCGAGACTTCCGCTTCAAATAACATGCGAAAACGAACAATCTGCGGCCTCGCCGAAGTCTACCAAGTAGCAACAGCAAATCCATGGAGTGACACGGCTATCACCTTCAACGCCAGCGACGAACCTAAATTCCGAATAGCTAGAGTACTAGCCGCATTGGTCCTCAGTCCGATAGTGGACGTCTTTCGCCTTACCAAGGTACTCATGGATGGCGGCAGCGGATTAAACCTCATCTACGAGGAAACCCTTCCAAAAATGGATATTGACTGGAGCCGCATCGAACGAAGCAGCACAACCTTCAGAGGGATAATCCCTAGTCGAGAAGTACGCTGCACAGGAAAAATCACACTAGATGTAGTGTTCGGCTCACGGGACAATTACAGGTCCGAGGAGGTCACGTTCCAAGTGGCCCCATTCAGCAGCGGATATCACGCTTTGTTAGGGCGAGAGGCATTCACAATCTTCCAAGCTATACCCCACTACGGGTACATTAAGCTCAAAATGCCCGGACCCAATGGGATAATCACTCTTGCGAGTGATCCAGATACAGCACTCCGCGCTGAAAATAAGACAGTCGCACTGGCCCTAGAGGCATTGTCCGAAGCCCTAGCGGCAGAGGAACTAACTGCGCTGCGCTCCACGGTGGATAGGGATGATGTGATACTCGATAAGAGGTCCAAGTCCACCTCTTTTAAACCAGCAGACCGAATAGTCAAATTTCAGGTCCATCCAACGAACCCCACAAAGACGGCCTCCATTGGGGCACAATTAAGTCCTGATGTCGAAGCCGCACTACGAGAATTCCTTTGAGAAAATTGGGACATTTTTGCCTGGCACCCTTCAGACATGCCAGGAATCCCACGCAGGCTGGCAGAGCATAGCCTAAACATCCTAAAAGGATTCAAGACGGTCAGACAAGCTCTTCGGCGATTTTCCGAACCCAAAAGACAAGCAATGGGAGAAGAGCTAGCCAAACTCTTAGAAGCTGGATTCATCAGAGATATAAAACATCCGGACTGGCTAGCCAATCTAGTAATGGTACCAAAAAAGGACAAATCCTGGCGCCTCTGCGTCGATTTTAAAGACCTTAACAAGGCCTGTCCAAAGGACCCTTTCCCCCTCCCTCGCATCGACCAAATCATCGATGCTACCGCAGGGCACAATTCATTGTGCTTCCTCGACGCATACTCCGGATACCATCAAATCAAGATGACGGAGAAAGACCAGGCCGCAACGGCATTCATTACTCCATATGGGCCATTCTGCTTCAACACAATGCCCTTCGGACTCAAAAACGCTGGCGCAACATATGAGCGCATGATTCAAACATGTCTGGCTACCCAGATAGGCAAAACAGTAGAGGCATACGTAGACAATGTGGTCGTCAAGACCAAACACGTCGAAACTCTAGTAGAAGACTTGAGGGTGACATTCGACAACCTCCGAGCATATGACATTAAGCTCAATCCGGAAAAATGCGTCTTCGGCGTACCAGCCGGAAAGCTCTTGGGCTTCATTGTATCCGGTAGAGGAATTGAAGCAAACTCGGCCAAAATCCGAGCTCTATCACAATTGGATATTCCAAAAGACCTCAAGCAAATACAAAAACTAACCAGATGCGTAGCGGCCTTAAGTCGCTTCATCTCCCATTTGGGAGAAAAGGCTCTGCCCCTCTACCGCCTCCTCCGGCGCACCGAACATTTCGAATGGACGGATGCTGCCAAATCTGGTCCTGGCCGCGCCCAACCTGGGGGAACCTATGTTATTATATATCGCAGCAACACATCAAGTTGTCAGTGCGGTACTCGTCGTCGAGCGAGAGACAGAAGGGCACATATTCCCTCTTCAAAAACCAGTGTACTACGTATCCACTGTTCTAACTCCATGCAAGTCCCGGTACCCACATTATCAAAAGATAGCATATGCGATGTTCATGGCATCCCGGAAGCTGCGACACTACTTTCAAGAGTGTTCCATAACGGTGGCCTCCGACGTACCTCTCAATGATATTATAAACAATCGCGACGCAACGGGCAGGATTGCAAAATGGGCCATTGAGCTCTTACCATTTGACATAACCTATAAACCACGGCGAGCTATAAAATCACAGGTTCTGGCTGACTTCATCGCCGAATGGACCGAAGCCGAACTCCCTAAAGAGTACGGCGCATACTCCAACTGGATCATGCATTTCGACGGATCCAAAATGTTGGCTGGCTTGGGGGCTGGCGCCATCCTGACGTCCCCAACTGGAGACACAATCCAATACGTACTTCAAATAATGTACATGGACTCCAATAATGCAGCCGAATACGAGGCCCTTCTACATGGCCTCCGGATGGCAATCTCCATGGGCATTCAACGCCTAGAGGTGCGTGGGGATTCAAACCTCGCAATATCCCAAGTAAATGGAGACTTTGATGCCAAAGATCCAAAAATGGCAGCTTACCGCAACGCCGTCCTAAAAATGTCAGCTCGGTTTGAAGGACTCGAATTCCACCATATAGCCCGGGATAATAACCAGGCAGCAGACGTGTTAGCACGCATCGGCGCAAAACGAGACGCCGTCCCTCCAAACATCTTCCTGAAACGGCTCTTCAAGCCATCTGTGTTATGGGAAGAGGAGTCCAGAAATAACAATCCGGAGCCAGCTGCATCACCGAACTCAGACCATTCTGACACAATCGGTGGCTCAGCCAACGAAATAACACCTTCAGCTCATGAAATAATGGCAGTAATTGCCCCGTGGATAGAACCATTCCTAGCCTACTTAATTCGGCAGGAACTTCCCGAAGACCAAAATGAGGCCCGCTGCATAGTTCGGCCATCTAAAGCCTACAAGGTCCATGAGGGAGAACTTTATAAGAAAAGCACAACCGGAGTCCTTCAAAGGTGTATCTCCAAAGAGGAGGGGCGGAATCTCCTGGCTGAAATTCACGCCAGACTCGGCGGGCACCACGCCGCAGCCCGGGCACTCGTAGGCAAGGCCTTCCGTACAGGATTTTATTGGCCGACAGCCCGGGCAGATGCTCATGACTTAGTCCAACGATGCGTCGGTTGCCAGCTCTTTGCTAATCAGAGCCACATGCCACCCACCACCCTCAAAACTATACCCATTACCTGGTCGTTCGCGGTCTGGGGGCTTGACATGGTCGGACCCCTTAAAGGGGGAACCCACAAGCACAAATACTTATTGGTCATGGTGGACAAATTCACCAAATGGATTGAGGCCAAGCCGGTTAAAACGGCAGAATCTGGACCGGTGATAGACTTCCTATCCGGGGTAGTACACCGTTTTGGCGTTCCCCACAGCATCATCACTGATAACGGCACGAACTTCACTGCCGACGAGGTTAAACTCTGGTGCAAAAACATGGGCATCAAGCTCGATTATGCTTCAGTCTATCACCCCCAAACTAACGGTCAAGTCGAGCGAGCAAATGGTCTAATCATGAGCGGCATCAAACCCAGACTAGTGCGATCCCTCAAGGAATCTAACACGCACTGGGTAGAGGAGCTCGACTCCGTACTCTGGGGGCTGCGGACCACGCCAAACTGAACTACTGGATTCACACCATTTTTCATGGTGTACGACGCAGAGGCAGTTCTACCTTGCGATATAATTCATGACTCACCTCGTGTGCGCATGTATGAAGAAAGAGAAGCCGAGTTGGATCGGCAGGACAGTTTGGACGCCTTAGAGGAGGAGCGGGACGTGGCAAAGGCTCGTTCCGCATTCTATCAGCAGCAGGCTCGAAGATATCAAAGCAGAGAAGTACGGGCCAAAACTTACAATGTCGGCGAACTCGTTCTACGCCTGCCGGACAAGAAAAAGGACAAACTTAAGCCCAAGTGGGAAGGTCCCTTCATCATCGACCAAGTCCTGACCGGCGGGGCATACCGTCTACGTAAAGCATTTGACAACCGACTCGAGCCGAACCCATGGAACGCAGCCCGTCTCCGAAGATTCTACGCCTAAAACACCGGACTCAGAGTTTGTCTCACTCCCCCGTCCACCTTTTTATATTTTTTACTGTCTCTTGTCCCCCTCCTTCTTCCCACTTTTTTTCAATACCTTTTATAGGCTGATTTGCGCTTTGTTCGCACACACTTGATGTGCTCCTAGCACTCATTATACCTGGGGGCTTCTTTACCAGAAGCTTATTAATATGGGTTTCACGCCCAATACATGTGTCAAACTTCCGCATGTACCTTTTATTCACCATTATATGCATCGATATGACTTAAGTTTTGGCCAAGCTGGGTTTCCTGGCTCCTGTGCTTACCCCTACGTTCCCGATTGTTCGGCTAGGAGGTAAAGGGAGCACCTCTGCGATTGTTACTGCCGGGTCAGCCGGATGTGTACCTCAGACTGGGTGAAGCCGAAAGCTAGTGTCAGGACCCCGACTCGATGTCACATCGATCTAGCTGGTAACACCTCATATCACTTTGCGGCCTCACGCACGGTATCCCCACGGGTGTCGTCTTACCTTTTTCCCGGGACCGTTTGCGCCTTTTGGCTCACGTATATGATAGTGTCGCTAGCATCCATATGATAAAGAGCCCGGGCTGACATGACTAGTCGTAAACCCAAAGTGGCACAGACTTACAGGAACAGGCATCCATGACCCAGCTTCGAACGTGTCGGTCATCAGCAAGTGGGTCCGGGCTGTAGCACTGGGCTAGCAGGACTCCGGTAAACCGGGCTGTAGCGGGCTAACAGGACTCCGGTACTCAAAGCGTGACATTTCCCCGAAGGGACAGACACAGGAACGAAGAAGGACACATGCCGGCCAGCCTAAGTGTTCCAGAGCAGTAGCAAGCTACCATGGCTCAGCGGTAACACTAGGAGACATTTCCCGGTAAGAGAGGCTACTAAAGATAAACAACTAGATAGTCAGATCCCACACATACCAAGCATTTCAAACATACACACAATATGCTCGATATGTGCAAATACAACGAAGCATCACAACATGACTCTATGACACAAGTACTTTATTTAAGGCTCAGGGAGCCATACATATCATACACACAGGTACGGGTCTCACGACCCAACATACAAGTCATACAGTCATACAAGCCAACAGCGGAAGTAACTTGTCTGAGTACAGACAACTAGTAAAATAAAAGAGGCTTGGAAGCCTAACTATACTATGTGGTCCATCACAAGCTCAGGGTCACCACCTGGATCTTTAGCCTACTCGTTGATGTCAACGTCTACATAGAACCCATCAGAAGGGGTTGCAGCGTCTTCTGTAAAAATGTAGATTATAGCAACATGAGTACAAAGGTACTCAGCAAGACTTACATCAGATCCTACATACATGCATAGTATCAAGAAGGGTTGGTGGAGTTATTGCAGCAAGCCAGCTTTGACTCCTGGCTAGACTATCCTACGATACTCCATTTGAAATAGTTTTGCGCACACGAGTCCACTATTCACCACTTCAATACACTACCGAGGATCCACCACCGTCTTCCTACGGAAGAGCCATCCTCGGCACTCACACTTATCTTGAGGCTTTTAATAG
Organism: Triticum dicoccoides; assembly: GCF_002162155.2. NCBI lineage: Eukaryota > Viridiplantae > Streptophyta > Magnoliopsida > Poales > Poaceae > Triticum > Triticum dicoccoides. Next base: position 82,551,867 of record NC_041391.1, read on the forward strand.
TTTCCATTTACTTGTCTATGAACTGTATAGGCAACCAAGTAGTCCTTTACCGCGGACGCGGCTATTCGAATAGATCATGTTAACCCTGCAGGGGTGTACTTCTTCATACACGCTCTCACCACTTATCGTCGTTTACACGACATGTACTCGGCAACCTTCAAGCGGAAGCCCAACGTGGGTGTCGGCCACGACCTACCTAATCACCTAAGCCTCCAGTCCAGGTTTATCGCCTATTCAGGTTCCATCCGCAGGGAGTCCGGCCGAGGTTTCCCATACGGCCCCGAACGATGTGAACAGGGTTCCCGAGATACCTAACGGGTATTCGGTACACCGTGCCACGTACCTACCGCATCACAGCCTACCCCTACGGTCAGCGCTGTCCACGGCCTCCAGTAGGCTACAAACACCAGAAACTACTTGCAACTCCTGGACGGAGAACTAGGGTGAATAAGAAGTCGAGAGGGTCCATTGGTTTCGGGCCCAATGCATGGTAGTAGCTGATTCTTAAATCACACATACAGATCTCAGTGCTTAAGGTCGGCTTCAATGAAACAACCCACCATGTACTCCTACATGGTCTCTCATCGATACCTTTACCAAATCGTGTTCACCACACCACTCTCATTACCGACATAATCATTTCACTCTAGCCCATCACCCAGATGAACCAGACCTGACACAACTCTAAGCATAGCAGGCATAGCAAGGTAGGAACAACACATACATATGGCTCAATCAACTCCTACACATGCTAGTGGGTTTCATCTAGTTACTGTGGCAATGACAGGTCATGCAGAGGAAATGGGTTCAACTACCGTAGCACACAGCAGTTTGATTCGCGTTGTCTTAATGCAGTAAAAGAGAGCAGGAGCGAGAACATGGGATTGTATCGATATGATCAAATGGTTGGTTGCTTGCCTGATGGTTCGTTGCACGGATACGGTTCTTCGTTAGGGTAGTCACGGTACTCCTCGGGAACAGATCCTGTCGCAAAGGACATCGATACACAAACATCACCAAACAATATGCAACAATATGATGCATGCATGAAACATGGCAATATGAGTGTGTTGGGCTAATGCAACTAAAACCAGAAGGGTTTGAACAAATTTGAATCAAAGATTCAAATTTCAAATTCAAATATGGCCTTTTAAAGTGCCTTTCCTTGTTCTGATTAAAACATCAACTTAACTTGTTTGATCATGCATGAAAATGGTACAGATGGATAGATTGGATTTTTCTGATCATTTTTCATATATTATTTGTCCAATTTGGAGTTACAGAATAAAAGTTATGAATTTTTGAAGTTTAAATAATATTCTGGAATTTCCTGATTTAATTTAAATCCAGAAATATCATTTACTGCGTCAGCCTGACATCATAGTGACATCAGCAGGTCAACAGGGCTGGCTCGGGTCAAACCTGACGTGTGGGGTCCACACGTCAGTGTCACAGGGGCTAATCCCGCGTTGACCCCGGGCTGGTTAGCTTTGACTAACCCCTGGGGCCCACTTGTCAGCGTCTGTAGGTGGTGGGTTAGTGGTTAATTAACTAGGCCACGTCAGCTCGCCGGAGTTCTGGCCGGCGGCGACCAACAGTGCGGCGGCGATAGTGGTTTTGGACGTTTCGGCCACCAAATGGAACGTGGCGACCACCGGAGTGAAGCTGAGGACGACCCGCGGCTCTTGGTGGAGTCCGTTGGGGTCGGGGTGGCCGGAGTCGACGGCGGCGAGCTCAGCTGCGGCCACCGGGGTTCGGTCGTGCACGGGAGTGGTGCTGGAGCTCGAAGTCGAGCAAAGTGAGGCGCTAGGGATGCTCTACTGGGTTCTGTGAACGCGTTGGACTCGCCGGGGTGACCAAATGGTCACCGGAGCTGCGTCGACGGCGAGCTCGGCGACGGCGGAGGTTCGGCCGAGGTGGGGATGCAGCTACGGTGAGGGAACGAGGGGGAGAAGAGGGGGAAACGGTGGCGTAGCTCACCGCGGTTGCAGTGGGCGTCGAAGCGGGCTCGGGGACGCGCTGGAGACGGCGAATTCGTCGGCGACGGTGGTCGGAGTTCGAAGAGGGGAACGGCGACGTGGCGGCGATGCAGGGCTTCCGGGGACTCGTGGAGCGGTGGGGAGGAAGAGGGAGTCGAGGCGGAGCTTCTGAGCTACTCGGGGGAGCGAGGGGTGGCCGGAGTCAGTGGCTACGGCGAACGGCGGCGACGGTGGTGTTCGGCCGAGAGCGAGAGAGAGCGAGGGAGAAACGGGGGAGAGTGAGCGAGAGCAGGGGGGACCGGGACGGGCTGCGGGCGTCGTCCACGCGGCCAGGGGGGCGTCGGCAAGCAGGAGGTGGCCGCGCGGCCGCGCGCGCGCGAGCACGCAGCAGCTTCGGGGCGTGGGGAGGAAGACGACGGGGAGCTACAGTGCTGGGCTGGCTAGCTGGGCCGGCCAGCTGGCTGGGCCGCACAGGTAAGTTTCTCCTCTCTTTTCTGTTTTCTGTTTTATTTAATAATTCTGCAACTTTGTTGAATTAAATAAAATACCTAGGCAACTCCAAAAATCACCAAACTACTCCTGGTCCATAGTTGGAATATCTCCAACATGAAACATTTTAGTTTGGAGATATTTGAGCATTTAAATATTTTATATTATTTTAAATGCCCAAATTCAAATAGTTATGATTTAACTCAAGAACCCTAGGATGGCCTAGAAAAGTGTGCACCATTTTTGGCAGAGGTTCTGAACCAAGGCTAAAATGATGGACATTTTAGAAGGGCATTTCAGGTTCATTGAAAAAATTATTTTAGTAACCCTAATTGGTTTCAGAGGGAACTGGGGGTTCTGTCATCCCCATTTCAAGTTTCTGATGAAAGAATAAACATGATGCAACACTCTAATGCATGACTAGCTAGGGTGTGACAACTCACCCCCACTCAAAAGAATCTCGTCCCGAGATTTGGGTTCCTCCGAGAAGAAGGCGGGATACTCGAGTCAAAGACGATCCTCCCTTTCCCAAGTTGCTTCATCTTCAGAATGGTGCGACCATTGAACCTTGAGAAACTTGATGTTATGACGTCGCGTGGTACATTCGGCTTGATCGAGGATACGAATGGGGTACTCTCGATATGTAAGATTATCTTGGAGATCAAGCGTTTCGTGGTCCACTTCACGGATAGGATCCGAGAAGCAACGCCTGAGTTGAGAAACGTGGAAGACATCGTGAACTCTGGAGAGGTGCGGAGGTAGTTCCAATCGGTAGGCAACTTCTCCTTGTTTGGCAAGAATGCGAAAAGGTCCAATGTAACGAGGAGCCAATTTGCCTTTGATACCGAAGCGATGGGTTCCCTTCAGAGGGGTGACCCGAAGATAAGCCTTCTCGTCAACCTCGAAAGTCATAGCCTTATGTTTTCGGTCATATTGACTCTTTTGACGGGATTGGGCTGTTTTCAACTTTTCACGAACGATTCGAACTTGTTCTTCTGCTTCCTGAATCATATCCGGGCCAAAGAATTGTCTTTCCCCGGTCTCTGACCAGTTAAGGGGTGTTCGACATCATCGTCCATAGAGAACTTCAGAAGGGGCTTTACCCAAGCTAGATTGATAGCTGTTGTTGTAAGCGAATTCGGCAAATGGAAGGCACTTCTCCCAGTCCATTCCGAACGAGATAACAGAGGCTCGAAGCATGTCTTCTAGAATTTGGTTGACGCGTTCCACTTGACCACTTGACTGAGGGTGGAAAGCGGTGCTAAAGGAGAGACGGGTTCCCATAGCATTTTGGAAACTTTCCCAAAATCGAGAGGTGAAAAGACTTCCTCGATCCGAATTGATTTCCAAAGGAACACCATGGAGGGACACTATTCGGGAGATGTATAAGTCTGCCAGCTGACTAGCGGTTATACTCTCACGAACAGGTAGGGAATGAGCTACTTTGGAAAGACGATCGACCACGACGAAGATAGCATTATTCCCTCTCTTGGTCCTGGGAAAACCGGTAATGAAATCCATACCAATTTTATCCCATTTCCATTCAGGAATAGCTAAGGGTTGAAGGGTGCCAGCAGGCCGTTGATGCTCTGCTTTTACACGACGACAGACGTCGCAATTGGCAATATACTGAGCAATTTCTCTCTTCATCCTAGTCCACCAGAACCTCTGGCGTAGGTCCTGATACATTTTAGTACTACCGGGATGAATGGTGAGAGGAGATTCATGGGCTTCCTTAAGGATTAATCGCCTTAGGTTGCGCACTTTGGGAACTACTAATCGATCCCCGAAGTACATGACTCCTTGATCATTAACGGAGAAACAATTCGCAATTCCTTTCTGAATGTTCCTCTTGATGCGGGAGATTCCCGGATCTACCTTCTGTGCTTTGATGATTTGATCCGTAAGGGTAGGTTTTGCCACCAAGGTGGAGAGAAAACCTTGAGGTACAATGTGAAGGTTAAGCTTCCGAAATTCCTCATGGAGAAGCGGTTGACTTTGTTGTAACATCAGGTTGTTACAATAAGATTTACGACTTAGCGCATCAGCCATGACGTTGGCTTTCCCTGGGGTATAGGTTATCCCTAGGTCGAAGTCAGTGATCAATTCAACCCAACGTCTTTGCCTGAGATTCAAATCCGGTTGGGTGAAAATATACTTCAGACTTTGGTGATCAGTGAATATTTCGCAACGATTACCGAGGAGGTAATGTCGCCAGGTCTTAAGTGCATAGACTACGGCTGCAAGTTCTAGATCATGAGTAGGATAATTCTCCTCATGTGGGTGCAATTGCCGTGAAGCGTAAGCAATTACGTGTCGATCTTGCATGAGAATGCAACCTAGTCCTTGTCGCGAGGCGTCGCAGTAGATAACAAAGTCTTTGGAGAAGTCTGGTGGTACCAGCACGGGAGCAGAGGTCAGGCGTCTTTTCAGTTCCTGAAAGCTGTGCTCACATTGTGGAGTCCATTCGAACTTCTTATCTTTCTTGAGGAGTTCGGTTAGAGGTTTAGCGACTTTGGAGAAGTTCTCGACAAAGCGACGACAATAGCTCGCTAAGCCTAGAAAACTCCGAACTTGCTTGACCGATTCGGGTGGAGTCCAGTCAAGGACAGCTTGAACTCGCTCAGGGTTAACAGCAATACCTTTACCAGATATTACATGACCCAGATAGGTCACTTCTGGCAACCAGAACTCACATTTAGAAAATTTGGCATAAAGGCGATGCTCTCGAAGTTTCTGCAACACTAGCCTTAGATGTTCGGCATGTTCTTCCTCGTTCTTGGAGTATATGAGTATATCATCGAGATAAACTACGACGAATTTATCCAAATACTCCATGAAGATTGAGTTCATTAACCGAGAAAAAGTGGCTGGAGCGTTGGTTAAACCGAAGGACATGACGGTGTACTCGTATTGGCCGTAACGAGTAACAAAGGCCGTTTTAGAAATGTCCCCGTTTCTGATTTTGATTTGATGGTAGCCCAACCTCAAATCCATCTTGGAGAAGACTGAGGATCCAGCGAGCTGATCATACAGATCGTTGATCCTGGGAAGTGGATATTTGTTCTTGATTGTGACCAAATTGACAGGTCGGTAATCTACAACCATTCGGTCCGTACCATCCTTTTTCTTAATGAATAGGACGGGGCAAGCCCACGGAGATGAACTAGGGCGGATGAAACCCTTTTTCAAGGATTCATCGAGTTGCTTCTTAAGCTCGGCTAGTTCTAGGGGTGCCATCTTATAAGGCCTTCTAGCAATCGGAACGGTTCCTGGAATGAGGTCTATTACGAACTCAACATCCCTGTCAGGTGGAACCCCTGGCAATTCCTCTGGAAAGACATCCGGAAAATCACGAACTACCGGAACGTCCTCAAGGTCTGGCAAAGGGCTGGCGTTAAGAGAATATAATTGTCGCTTGGCTATTCGAGTCAAAACATTGACTATCTTCCCCGAAGGATGGGTGAGTTGAACGGTCCTAGAGAAGCAATCAATTTTGGCTTGATGAGCTGACATCCAGTCCATACCCAAAATGATATTAATATCTGAAGATTTAAGGGCTATCAAAGATGCAAGAAAAACAAGTCTGTCGACTTGGATTTCATTTCCATGGCTTACTCTAGAAGTTTGCCATTTGGATCCCGGAGTTTGAATTACCATGGAGGATGGCAAGTCACAGAATGCAACGTTATGCAAACGAGCATAATTTTCAGATATAAAAGAATGAGAGGCTCCTGTATCGAAAAGAACAGATGCCGGGTGGCAATTAACAAGAAGCGTACCGAGAACGACGTTGGGATCTTCTTGAGCTTCTTCGGCAGAGATACAGTTGACATGGCCACGTGAAGCGGTGACCGGTTTGGCATGAAACACTTTTCCTGTCGGCTTGCCACGGCCAACAGCTTTAGCAGATTGATTGGGGTTCGTCTGGGGACACTCACGCATATAATGACCAGATTCCCCACACTTGAAACAAGTCACGGAACTGGTACGTGGAGGAGCATTATTGGATGGACCCCCATAGGGCTTGGCTGGTGCAGACTGTTGAACAGGGCGAGGCGCCTGAAAAGATGGCCTCGGTGTGAACCTGGGTGGCAGGGCGGTATTGGGTACCCACACGCGGCGCTTCTGAGGACCAGCACCGGATGAGGAGCCCATATCACGTCCATGCTTGCGTGTTGCGTCATAATCAGTCTGACCAGTTTCAGCACTGATGGCTTTGTTGACAAGTTTCGAAAAAGATGTGCACTCATGCAGACGGAGGTCGCGACGAAGCTCAGGACTAAGGCCCTTGCGGAACCTTGCTTGCTTCTTGGCGTCAGTAGAAACTTCCTCGGTTGCATATCGTGCAAGGTTACCAAACTCCCTGCTATAGACATCCACAGAAAGTCGGCCTTGGGTGAAATTGCAAAATTCTTCACGCTTACGGTCCATGAGACCCTCCGGAATGTGGTGTTCACGGAAAGCGTCGCTGAATTCAGCCCAAGTTGTGACATGGCCCGCTGGGCGCATGGCTCCATAATTCTCCCACCATAGACTGGCGGGGCCCTCAAGATGATATGCAGCAAAGGTGACCTTGTCAGCCTCCGCTACCAGCGCGGAACGCAGTTTGTGAGAGATACTGCGAAGCCAGTCATCAGCGTCGAGAGGCTCGACGGAGTGGTGGAACGTGGGTGGATGCAATTTGATAAAATCACTGAGTGACACCACGTTAGCCCTCTGATGGTGTGCTGTGTTCTGTTCAATACGCTCCAACAAACGGTTTGTCTCCCGCTTGTTTCTCTCAGCTTCCATCATCACCTCGGCTAGTGAAGGAGGATGAGGCAGATGTTCATTTCTGGCTTCACTGCCTTCGGCCTGCTCTTGGGAAGCAGGGTTGGCGCGCGTGTTGACCATCCTAGGTAACAAGGCAATGATTTAGTCAGAATGATAAAATTCCGACATAGGATACATAATGCAAGGAATAACTCGGGATGCAAGATGATCATCCGTATGACATGGTAGATACAGAAACTGCTTCTTTATTCCATCGTCATACACACCATACAAGGTTTAGTATAAGACCAAACAAAGTACTATTACGGTGAAAAGAGGATTACATCTCATCGGAGGCATCTCAAGCTACTATACATTATTTTTCTACACCTCCGGAAGGAGTACAAACTAGTCATATCCCACGAGTCACGCAGGACGATAGACGACACAGCTAGTGCGAACTGGTGATACTACTACTAACTCAGACCGATCCGTAATAGTCCTCGTAGAAATCACCTCCATAGCCCGGAAGTTCAACATGATCATCCGGAAACAGACGGTCTCGCGGAGCTTGTGGACCATAGGGGCTAGGATGAGGTCTTGGACCAGCAAACGGTGGCCTGCGGGGACCGCGAGGTGGGGTGATGCCTCCTACATCACGCCAAACCATCACGTCTGGCAGAGCAGATCTCACAGGATAGAGATCGCGCATATCTGAATATCCAGCTTGCACCGCCGGTGCGAACCGAGTCAAAGTGGCCCAGTGGTCAGCACGGGTATTGAAGAGCTCTAACCTTAAGGCCCGATTTTCACGGTCCTTATCCTCGAGCATCTCAGCAGTGGTGCGAGTCCGTGAATCCTCCTGAGTGGAGTCAGCATATATAGCCTGAAAATATCCTTGTGCTCCCGGAAGTGATCCTGGCATATACCGGAAGTCAGAGTCCCGAAATAGACCAGATCTGACTCGCATAATGGTCATCATAGAGTAGGCGGCATCCTGCACAGCCATCTCGATAGTAACCCCGAGTCCATAGGAGCAGTGAAGAGGCTCAGTGGATCCAGGATAAGATGGAAATATCCTGACAGTGCAGAGATACTGGCTTTGATTGAAGTCTCGGAATTGCTCTTCGACCGTGTACTCAGGATACCAGCGGTATCCAGCCTCAGTCATTACCCTGACCAACTTAGCAGTATGGCCGGGTACATCTAGGCACCGAGTCAGGCGAACCACTTGATTGAGGTCGCGAGTGGCCATCTGAAAGCACAATTATAATGCAAAGGCAT